>NW_024582056.1:16462890-16532676 GCF_017639235.1 Corvus kubaryi
CGCCGCGCACCGGGGTCCGCGACCGGCGTGGCGGGCAGGGGGAGCTGCTGAGGCGGGAGGCGAGCGGCCGCCTGCGGGGTGGTCGGGGCGAGCGCCCCGCAGCTCAGGTGGGGAAGAGCCGAGCCGTTCCACTCCGCTCTGCTCCGCTCTTCCAGAAACTGCCCCGGCTCCGCGGCCGCTGGGGTGGTGCCTACGCGACGGCAGCCCCTCGCCACCGCCCCCGGGCCGGGGAGGGGAGCGTAGCGGCGGGGGCTCGGAGCCTCTCTGCCCCGGGCAGCCCGTGCTTCGCGCTGAGCTCTCCGGGGCGCCCCCGCCCCGCGTCCCCCCCCCGCGCCCGTCTGCCGCTTTCGCCCTTCGGACAGGCGGAAGAGGGGATGGGGGAAGTTATTTGCGAAATAAAAAAAGACGAGGGGGATGGAGAACGGGGCGCAGGCAGAAGGACGGGTCTTGCCTGTGTTGGGGTTGGCCGAAGCGGCGGATCCCGCCGGGAGGAGGAGGAGGGCAGCGCACCGCCTCTCCCGCCGCCGCCTACATCCCTTGTGCACAGACACGTCTGCCCGGTGCGTGGGAATGCTCCCGCATTTGCCTTTGCGATCAGCGCGGTCTGGTGGTTTAAGGAAACCGCTGTGAGAATTTGGTCCCATGGAAAAAGCAAACCCCCCAGACCGCCCCGGGGTTTTACTCCCTTTCGCTTCTGTAGCTGTGAGGAAGGAGTACGGGTTTGTTTATCTGTCACAGAAAATCCATAGGTACAAATACTCTCACGGTCGCTCTGCCAAAAAGTTAAATATCTATGTATTCTGGCTCGGGTGGGAGCGCTTTTGCTGAATTGCTACGTATAAAATACTGGACGTGAATCATGTCTCACAGAAACAATCAGTGGGGCTAATTCTGTCACCTTATGGTCAGATGTGATCTGAGGAGCTTTGAACTGAAATAATTTGCTGCTTCTGAGGTGTGGGTTTGGGTTTTTTTCTGCTGTGAATTTATTTCTCTTAACCTTACTTCCAGGCCCATTTACACAAGCATTGTCCTATTAAGTATTCAGAAAGACTGCCAAAATATCTCAGCTTGTCATTTTTTATTGAGACTTGATAGTATTAGGTAACTGCCTGCTGCTTCTGCATCCTTTTCCATGTTCCTTCAATGCCCTGGATCAGGTCTTGAAGTGTCTCATTAGCCAAGACCGTCACTGAACTGCATGATCTTTGGCAGAGATCTACCTGCAGCCCTTCTGCACTATATGGCTGCATAAAAGAGCTTTTATAGAAACAGAGTGGAAAGGTGCTAATCTTTGCCTGCTAATGTTCACAGTCAAAAGTAGACACTTACTACAGATTATAGGGGTTTTTTTCCGGTTTTTTTTTTCCTTCCTTAGGAGCAGAATTTCAATTTTCTTTCATATCCTGAATGATGTAGCATACCTTGAGGTTCTTTCACTGCTTTGAACACTGTGAAGATATCCCAGTCCCATAAAGCTCGTTTGCATACCACAAGCAGCACAAATTATCTTAAGAATTGGAAATTCAGCAGAAATACTCTCGTCTCTTGAGGGAGCTACAGCAATTCTGGTGCAAAGGAGAGTGGGGTGGAAGAGAGGTCTTGCATCACTTGGGACTGGGCTGGCAGAAAACCGAGCAAGTCTTTTGCCGTGCTAAAAATCTTTTTTACTCTGAAGCTGTGAGACTTCAGCCCTTTGTCTCTTTCAACTTCTGTCATGGAAACAGAAGTCTGGTATTTTAAAATGCATAAACGTAGGCTTGACTTACATTAGCAGCATACCTGATACAGACCAATGGCCATACCCCAGAGGCAGTCCTGCATTTACAGAACTGCCATAGAGATGCTGAGGTCCCATTAAGTCTCATGTTAAGAAATACAAGGTAATTCTCACAGTAAAGGATCTTTTGGAAGGAGCTGGTGGTGGGAGGAAATAAAGCTGGTTCCTTAGTACCCAGCCTCTCGGAGTAAAACAATCCCACCGTTATTTTGTCTCATGTTACCAGCAGAGCTATCTTTAGCCCTGAAACAAAAGCCTTGAGCAACTGTGGTACTGAGGATGCCTCGAGAAGTATTTAAACTAGCATTTATATTCAGATTTTTATTTCTATGTTTCACCCATTTACATCCTCTCTCCATTTTCAGATTGCCAGGCCCTGAAGGGGTTTGGTTTGCTGGCACCTGTCCTGCAGTCCCTCCTCAGAGTGCCTGCTACTTGCTTCTAATGAAAGGCACAAGCAGAAACTGCCGTGGTGCTCATCTATATTGTAGCTAAGGGCATTACTTTTAAATCCTTATCAAAATAGCCTTCCACTGCAACATCAACCTCCCATGGAATACTCCAGTGTCCACTAAGAGCCACGAATTGATTACTGCCACAGGAAAGGTGAAGGTGGTGACCTAGGCAAACCATTTTTCCTAACCCATATTGAAGTTCTGGTAGCAATCCCTGCCAGTAACCAGTCTTACCCACGGCTTTGCCATGGTTCTAAGCAGCGTGCAAATGGGAGAGCATTTACCAAAATCCTTACTGACATCGGTGTAGTAGCAGCAAGATGGGGAATCGCTAGCCCTGTTGCTGCTTGTAGCTAAATAACTACATAAAAGTTTGATAGGCACTTTATTCTTGCTCTTTCATTCAGCATTTTGGTTTTGTACAAATCTTGTCTGGAAACTTTTGGAAAGCTTGGAAATGGAGGCAGCCATGTGATGGGGATGGGGAGCAAGCCACGAACAGTTCTGTGAAGAGACTTCTCCTGCACGAGGCATGCATGTGCTGCCTGGACATCGGAGACCTCTTTCTTGTTTTAAGTTCTGTCACTGCAATCACATTTATGGATTTTTCCTGGCCTGCCAGACTTTCACTCTATGCAAAGGAGTGTTCTAAATTTAATTTACATGCAGCTAGAGTTTCTTTTTCTGCAGTTTTGAAGAAATGTTATCTTTACTGAGTAAGTTAAACAGGCTTATATTTTGCAAGTTTCTGCCAGGGTATGTTTTGTTACAGTCATTACTTGGAGGAAACTTACATAAACAGATTCAAAGAGCAAGTATTGGTGCAAACCCAAATGTCTATGTTAATAAAACTGGGGAGGAAACAGAAACTTGAGGAGTTATGACGTACATTCACTCAAGCTTTCGGATATTCATTTTTTGGGGCTTGTTTTCTAAACATATAAATGAAATTAAACTTTTTGTACTAAAAATTTCATTAAAGGGGATACTTTTCAGCACTAGCATTCATTGGATTACAGCACTCATGTAGCAGATGGCAGTTCTATCTGTTTATTTTCCACAAAAGTGTGTCAGTTGTATGAGCAGGTCCAATGTCTCTGGTTTTCAGGATTTTTGTATATCCAGATACAGATTTAGATCAAAATGCAAAGGTAATTCTGAGTTATGTGGCTAAGGATAACTTGCATTTCTAGTCCATGTTTCAGCTAGAGATCCCAAAGCACTTCATTTAAAAAAAGGAAAATGATGTAGAACTATTTCACCAACACTGAAATGCAGCAGCTGTTTAATAGCAGAGAAAAGTACTAAGAATCTCTCTTATGCAATTGTAATGGAAATCTATGTTTGAATAGGCAGAAAGTTATGCAAATCATAGGGCCACGATGCTGGAGCTAGTGGATGAATCCCTGAAAAATGTACCACATGATCATAAGTAGTGAGGACTTTCCTTGCTCTTCTCCAAGTGTTTCAAAAGTCCTTGATTAAGGAAAAAAATTAATATGTCTCCATTTTAAATATCAGTGTTGCCGTAGGCATGACTTTTGGCAGCTATTGCTGTTCATATTAATCCTTATATACAGAAAAATATTACTTTTTTTGTCAGAATAAATAAAATAGTAGCTCATTGCAGAATAAATGTGTTCACTCAAAGAGCTGTTCTTGTATACCCAGAGAGGTTTGTTCATAAACATGTGAGAATAAGAACCTTTCCATTAGAAAATCTACAGAAAGAAAAGTTTCTTGCTGAGTGAACACTTTACAATGCCTCCCATCCATCTAATAAGCAGGTTCAATATGACTTAATCAGATGTTCTTTCCTTTAGTGAGAATTTCATCAGGTTTTTACTGACCTCAATGCATAGAAATAATATTGAATATTATTTATATTCAAACTTATGATAAGGTTTAAAGCATTAATGAAAAACGTTTTCAATGCTTTGTTAAATTGTAAAGATAACAGATGCTCAGCTGAAAAATTGAAGCATCTTTCCACTGGTGAACTGTTTTGATATTAATCTTTGGTGAGCCTAGAAGACTGCTCAGAATGTTACCTATAAGCCGAAAAGAGTAAAGTTTGCTAGGAATATTTTCTAACAGTAATTATGTATCTTTTAATTATATCTCCACTGAAAATAGATATCCATGGCTTCTTGTGCTGTGCATTAATTAATAAGGTCTAAAATTTGCAACAAAAATACCTTTGACTGACACTGCAGTGCTGAATGGTACCTCGTATAGGTCTGATGGGGCAACGAACCACTTATGAGGAACTGCTGGAAACCTTCAATATGTATTAAAAATCGACTGAGCAAAAGGTGAAGGTTATAATGAACAAGCATCACATTAGATTTGGTCAATTAAAACAAGCTTAAGTCAGATACTCTGGGTACTCCACTGCCTGGATGTTACACTGGCGGCAGAAAGGAGATCCCCTCCTCATTTGGAGATTTCAGCTCTTCACCTGTTGAACTGTTTGAGGGAACAAGAGGCAGGAGGTAGCCACGGCACTGTACTTCAAGAGGAGGAATTACTTGGAGGCAAACTAGTCAACAAATGAAGAGATGAGTCAATAAAACTAAGTATTTCTAAGGGAGCAAAAATGGAAAAGCAGCAAAAAAGAAAAATGTGAAGCTACTGACACGGCTGCTGAGTCAGTTTATTTGTCCTGAGTCTACCAGTAACAAGAAAACAGGAAGGAAAATCAGAACTGAAAGACTGAACCATTGGGGCCAATAGTTTAAATAAAAGCAATTTTTTAAAAAATGCAGGTTTTATTTCTAAACTTACATTATCTAGCACAGGTTTTGCTGAAACCTGAGGGATGTGGAACCAAACTGTTGACATATTACAAAGTTGTTTCATAAAATAGAAATGTTCTGTAACTGTTGTTTTTTAGAAGCTGCATTTTCCTGAACAGCAAACAGCTCATTCTAGGATGTAAAATAGATATTAATTAAAACGTTATCTATAGCTGACTGATAACCTGAGTATAGAATGAAACAGCACCATTACTTCCAAATGAACAAGAATCTGCCACACTAGTAAAACTGCATTGGTGTTTGAAAGAGGAAAATTGTAGAAGGACTGAATCACTTCCTCACCCTACAGCATGGCTTTTCATTTCTGTTGTGTGGCATAACTAGGGGGAAGTGTACAGTCCCCTTTTGTGTGTATATGGACTTCAGCTTCCAAGATTGACTGTCAGACACAAATGCAAATTCATCCCAGTGAAAAAAAGTGAAATCTATCATAGGATTGGAAAGCAATATCTCTTCATAATATATGACCTGGAGGGGAAAATATTTTAGAGATTTTGTGACTGAACAGCTACTTATCACTTAAGTTTCCTGACATGCTACTTTCCTACTGAGTTTGTGGGGTTTTCATTTCATAAGAACTACAGCACCAGCTAAAGGAAATCTATTTGGAATCATTCTCCCCCCCTTCCCTTCCTCCATCAAATATTAATAATATACATGTACTGTCAACAGAGACTGCTTCTTGCCCAGCATTTTCCTCTTTTTATTGCCAGGCACTGTGCCATGCACACACTTTCCTGTGCCATCCTGCAGTGATGGCATCAGAACACTCTCATATTCTTTTGAGCCTGTTTTCTTTCTGTTGTCACATAAACACATTTTTATTTAACAGTATTTTTAGTCTCTCAGGATCCTCTGTCAGATGATGGCAGTGTAAGGTGGAGAGAGACTACAGAAAGGGTTGTGATGCTGCTGAAGGGTAGAAAAGGGTTCATATTGGCTTTGCCTTGAGAATTTCCCATGCTTATGGCAATTTCCCAGTTGAAGTCACTGGGAAAAACTTCTGGCAGGTTTTCAGAAGCCCTTTCCCAAAACCAAAAGTAAAGTCATGTAGACTGGCTGGAGTATGCAGACAGATCAGAAAGATCCTCCTTACATTACTGGAAGGAAATTTGTATCCTGCGAATGTATCAGGAGGAAACACAGTGAATCCCAAGCATGTAGAGAAATAACTTTATTTTTCTTATCTTTCTAAAGTCAGTGTACAGAAAGGTATGTTTCCTCTAAAATACAAACATGAAGGGCTGCTTCTGCTCAGAAGACATGGCTGCATAGTAACACACAGCAAAGTGCTGGCCACTACATCTTGAGCAGGAGAAGTTTAAAAAAATATAAATTAATAATATTGTAAGTGTCCTTTTATGTATACTAAGATTTAATTATAAAGAAATGTTTTTATATTTTCATAAGAAAGTTTGATAACTTTGGCAATATTATAACATGTTGCTGAAGCAATGGAAACAACTATTTCTTTCTTTAGCTCTATTTCCCTTAAGTGTAGTCCAAGTTACAGTGCAGAAGAAATCTGTCTAAAAATCAAGTCACTCTAAAAATGAACATGACTGATACAGAGAGCTCTGCCTGAAACGAACAAAAAAATTTACATAGCATCATTTTTATAAGAACATTAATTCCCATAGTTATTTTCTCCAAAATACTTTGGCATGCCTTCAGCCACACCTAAACTCAGTTGACTGGATGCAGATTTCTTTCAAAAGCAATGGCATGATTCTGACTCCTTTACAAGTTTGAAAGTATGAACTCTTCTAACATTTGCAGCACAGAAAATATCTGTCTTACACCCTGACAGTAGGACCACTTGCAGACCTGAAAGTTACTGGGCGACTTTGGGTGAAGACTGGAGATTTGTGGAGTGTTCCTTTCTTGTTCACTGGTGTGAAGCCATGCAGAGAGAATTTTGCCGGGCTAGACAGGATTTTTTTACCCTGGCAGCTCATAAAAGAGTAAGGCATGTGTCATTCAAATTATTAAGATGTAGTGAAAATTACTAAGATGTAGTGAAAATAATCATAAGCCTATTTAAATGTAAGTATTTAAATGTAAGTTCTTTTATATTGTGTATAAGATCATTGTGTTAGAACTCTTAGCAATTAAAAAAAAAAGTCTGAGCCAGAAATAAAGAAAATGTTAGTAGTTGTACCTCACTGTAATTCCTTTTCCTGCTGAAAGCACAACAGATGTTTGATTCCAATGTTTACAGTTTTAGAGGCAGGCGTAAAAAAATTGTGCTAACAGGCAGGCAACCATAAGTATTCTCTGTTTGGATATTTAAGTATTCTCACCATCATAGATGAGCAAAATTAAACGGGAGAATAGACTGGGCTGTAAACATTTGTTCATTGAGGTTGCCTTGCATGATGCAAGAGGATCAGTGATAGGGTGAGGGGTACTGACTGCTCCCCTCCTGTGCTCCAAGGAGGTGAGGGGGCATTTTAAAGAGAGGTGGGAAGAAAAAAGATTTCAACTCTTCTGAACCTGGTCCTCCACAGGGGCATACCAACATGTTAGCATCTTAGCCAGGGCCTGAAACTTATCCCAGAACCATTGAGCCAAACACTAGCAGCTATCAGCTTGGAACCCCATAATGTTTGAGTTCCATTGTGTCCAGACTAGGATCCTATTTAGCAGAGAAATGGAGTCAATATAGTTCATTTGACCTGACTGAAAAAGAGTTTCAGCGCACTACTGGAATAGCTCTTGAGCGTGGAGAAACGGACTGCTTACTTTTTGTCAGGAGCTCTAATGTCTTCTCAGGCTTTGCTGGGAGTTTAAATTAAACAATGAAAAAACCCAGGGTTTTGTGGTTTTTCAATGTCTTTTGAAATTGCTGAGCAGGTTTATACAGTTATCCAGGAAAGGTAAACAGAAAGTTACTGGATTAGGTTTACATGTAGGCATTGAGATAAAGCATTATGATTGAAATCTTGTTTTCACCACCATCTCTCTTAAATATTAGCAGCTGAAGTTGTGTATTCTCAGCAATTAATGTTTAATTGCATTTGAAAACTGGAGCAGAGAGAGACTCTCAAGCACAGAGCAGCAGCAAGTACATCCAGTGACAGAAGCTGGCAAAACCCAAGTCAGAACTGAAGTACAGACAAATGCTGCAGTCCTCAGTGATGGCAGAGCCCAGGCTGTAGGCAGCTGTTGGATGCTGTGGGAAGCTGGGATTGGGTCCCTCCCCAGACTGTGGGAATACCAGTGCTGCATTTGCATAATGGCGCAAGCTAATATTAGGAGTGGCTGGGCTCCCGAGCAGGAGTTTACCAAGGGTTCTTTCACTGTGGGAGGAATACTCACCTCTCAGGTTAAAAAAAAAAATAGGATGGAAAAGGTGTTTACTTGTTGATGCACATGTTCTTTCAAAGACCAGCTTCTCAGAAAATTGTGTTTTGGATGAATGTGGCCAGCCCCCTCAGCCAGTCAGACAGTTTCTGTGAAACACCCGCTTAGGCATGGGGAGAAAGGTAATCCTGTTTTATTTTCCAGGAGCAACAGAAGAATTGCAACTGTGCATAGCCATGCCTAGTGTCACCATGTGCTCTCTCTGACTGTCATGCTCATCACCCTTCCCTCAAACTCAGAGGCTAAGCATGAATTTTATTCTTTCTCTGACCCAATCATGAAAATTTTGGGTTTTCGTAAGGGTGAAAATTATGAATTTTTCTAGCACATTGAATAGAAAGAAATTCCTTTAGAGGCTTCAGATAGCCCAGAAAGGAACACTGCCATGTATAAGTTAGAACAGAGGTGTATCTCTAGAAAGTTATCTCTCATCTACCTATGTTACAAGGGCCATCTTCATCCTGCATGGTGACATAACTCCCTGCTTGCCAAGATCAAATGTGTAGCTGAGGTATTTATTCAGGTCCTAAAATGTATCTATACCTGCCTGGAGGCACATCTACACAGACTAGAGAGTTGTTTACCTAAAAAGAATGAAACCCAGAGCAGTATAGCCTCCTCTGGTAAAAAGTCAGACAAAAAAATCCCCCTCACTTGTGAGGACTGAAAACCCTTCAGGCCTGGTTTCAGGCAAAAACCTCTGCAGATAAGATAAGATAAACCCGGCTGCAATCCCAAACTGAATCCCAAACTGGAGTTCTGCCCAGCCAACTGGGAGAGCTGGGAGCTGTGCAGGGGTAGTGCCTCCAGCTCTGAGATACAGAGGACACATCAGAAAGGGTGAGAAGTGCTCCCTGGCTGCTTCTGCTGGTGGATGAGCAGGGAGATAGCCGCACTCCAGATCTTACATAACCTTTAGTATGAAGTGAAACCACTGACTAAGCAGACACTGCAACCTGTGCTACACCAACACCCAGCTTTCCACAGCAGGAATACATCACGACAGACGGGTGGCTGGGCTGCTGGTGGCGGTGGGTGGCCTTGAAGTCCCGTCCCAGGTAAAGCACATCCTAAATGCTGATGCAGGACAGAGCTTATGATCATGCTAGCAAGAGTGGTGGCCTGCTGGCTGGAATCATCCTACTGCCTCCTTTGGCAGTCATAGTTAATAGCACAATTACAGATCTCAGCTATCAGCTAATGTATAATTTTACAAATCTTAATCAGCAGTTGATGAGAAGCCCATTGCCAGCATGGAACCTGGCTCTTCACCCATCAAGCAGCAGGGTTGTCTAACATCCCACATCACAGCAGGAAAATGGCCCTTTCTAGTTTTCCTAAAACAGACTTGGAGGAGACTTTTGGAGGTATAAGATAATTCAAAATGAAAAAACCTCAAAATTAAAGAATTGATGTTTAAAATAATTAAAAATAAAATAAATTAATCTGACAATATGAACTTGGTAAAAAAAGAGTAAAGCTCTGTATAATAAAGAATTATAGGACTGCTTTTCTATTCTTTCTCTTGTCTCACTGGTGGTGTTGTAGAAGCATGGATGAGAGTTAAAGCTCTACTAGTCTTTGTCCTGAGAAGTGTCAGGAAAGATGAGTGCCTGTCCTAGTCCTGTGCTTGTAATGAGTTGTATTGCCTTTTTTTCCATCCTTCAGTGATAGGCAAGATCTGATATCCCGTCTACAAGCAGAAGAGGAGTAGTCATGGTGATATTGCTTGCCTACAGGGATGGTTGGTCACTTTTTATTGGTTCAGAATCAGCCCTATTTGTGCATAGGGAACAGGAAAGATTGCTCTCTCAGAGCAGAGTTGGTTGCTAGCTCAAAGCTTGTGCTGGTCCTGAAAGCAGCACTCTGGGATGTAACAGCTCATCAGACCTCTCCACTTAGGAAGGTTGGTTCTCTGCCCCCCTCTTCCTTTCCTTAGGAAGAAGAGAGTATTGTGTGGGTCACTCATATGAAGAGAAAGGGTTCCTGTGTCTGGTCATAGAGGAGTTATCATTCTCCTCTTCCTTCTGTCCCAGAAGCATGAGAATAGATGACATGTTGTGGAGTGAAGGGTGTGGTTGAATAGCAGGGGTCTTTTGTCAAGTACAAAGCAACTACAGCTAAGTTATACTTCAGCTTGCCTTTTCTGGGTGGAATTAACAGAGTTCATGTGCACTCCCTCAGTCTATTTCTGGGCTTTGCTAGTTTATGTAACAAATCTTTCACATCAGTTTGGGCCCAGATCCCGTAAGAGTATTCTGAGCAGATTTGAAGTTTGGGTGATGGTCACAAGGAAACAGAAGTAAATATACAGCCGGGAGTGAACCAGTGGCAGAGGAATGGACTGGATGCCTTTGCTAATGATAGGATCTGCAATTTTATCTGACTTGACTGTTCAGGAAAGAGTGACGGGAGTGTGTGAGAGCTACCCACTCAGTGTGCCAATATGCAGACACCTCACCTTTGTCTTTCTGAGCAAGAGCTCTGTCATCTGATAACACCTAAAAATTATAAAATAAAATGAACCAAGAGGCAGATATAAAACCTCACAGCAGCACTGAACGTTGCACAGTTTAATTAAAATGCGTAATTGGATTAGCAAACAATAATTTGGATTGTTAGATATGCCATATAACAGTTTTCAAATGCATGATGAATTTCAGCAAGTCCAAATTCTCTCTGTTAAGTGGGGCAGCAGTTGAAGTGCACTTATTGTTCCAAAATATAGCTTGGAAACAACTTTCTGAAATCTTTATTGGAAACAAACAAACAAAAACGGGGAACAGGCTGTCCCATCCCTGAAAGTGTTCAAGGCTGGGTTGGATGGGGCTTTGAGCCACCACCTGTTGTAGTGGAAGGTGTCCCTGCCACGGCAGGGGAATTGATCTAGATGATCTTTAAGGTCCCTTCCAACCCAAACCATCCTATGATTCTATCATGATTCTATGATTCTCAGGAGCACTTGAAAAAAACAAACCAAATCAAATCAAAAAAAAGCCTCGACAGGAAGTTTTTTGGCAAAGTTCCAGGATTGTTAATAGTATCTACTAACTTCTTAAGCTTGACCTATAGCTCACATCAGCTATAGGTATAGATTTTTCAGGTTGGACTAAGCAACTCTGCTTTGAAAATACATGTCCATATATGCCACGTCAGGTACCTAAACTGAGTAGCAACATCAAACACTTAAAATCATTAGTCTTGGTCTGTGGTCATTGCTCTGACTCTGTATCTGCTACTCTAAACAATCTTGCAATTAAAAAGATATTTTGCTAATGCTTAAACTTGAGAATACCTGGGAGCCAAGGTGTCCACAGTAGAATTAGCAAACAAACAGCATGGATTCAGCTAGGTTAGTGGCTGCTGATCTTTCCAGACAATAATCTTCCATATCTGACAAAAGACAAACTGATTTATGTGTTTGACATTTTGCAAACATGGTTAAAATGTAAAGAATGGGAACACAGTGAGGAAGTCTGGCACTCATCAGAATACAAAACCCCAAAGCCAATCATATGTCTGATTCCTAAAGAAAGGCCTAGGAGCTGGAAGAGCTGCAAATGAATTTTCACTATAGAAGCTTGCTGGAAATGTCACCGAAATATGATTCCCAGTAATTATTCGTAGCCCCGGACAAGTGTCATTGTTCGTGACCAGCAGTGTGAAAGTAACATAAAGTGAATATGTGGAATTCTGTCGAAAACAAACAGCTCAACATTATTTGCTCAGCTAGTGAGGAGCATTGTTTCTGTGAATACCAGCCATAATAGAAGTCTGAGCACAATATTTCAATAATAACTTAAATAATCTTTGATCAAAGAGCAACAGGGTGGTGCTAAGAGCCAGACAGATTAAATCTTCCTCAGAGAAGAATACGGAGTCCCAGACCTCACCACTGCTCCAGATGAGTCGACTGGAGGGACTGGTCTTTTCTCATGAGAGGGATGCAACCAGGCAGCATGTGAGCAGGGAGGGAGAAGAGTAGGGCCACGTTCCTTGGGCTGTGGTGACACCTACCTCTGCAGGTGTAGAAGAAGGACAATGAAAGATCCCCACAGAGAGGCACGATGTCCCCGCACTGTCCCTCTGAATGCCTGACTCCTGCTCTCTGAGGGACCAGAGACACAGCTTGGGTCCCAGTCCTGCCTGTCATGGTGCTGCTTTTGTCCATCCACTTGCTCAATTGTTCAGTGTAGCTCACAGCAGTTAATTCTTTCCTGGCCCAGGAAGTAGCAAAGGAACTGAAAGAAAGATGTGAGGATGAGGGTCATCACCTGCTGCATGCTGTAAGGTGCAAAATGAAAGACAATGTCCAGATGGACAAATACCTGTGAGACACTGTGTTTGCATGGATTTATCTGATAGTCACCCCTCTTCTGAGTGCTGCCAGATGCCCAAAGCCTTGCTGTGTGGCTATCCAGCATAGAGAAAATAGTGACATGAAGTCTGAGTGCATGTGAAGAGCTGGATACAGCAGGCAGGGCAATCTCTTCCATCCCCCTGCAGCATACTGTGGAGACACTGCTTGCTTCCCTGCAAGAAACTCTGCCTCAGCCACCTCATGCAAGTTATAGCCCATGGCAGAGGAGTGGCTGTGTGGTGGCAGCAAAACAGAGCAGCTCCATCACAAAATTCTTGTTCACACACTAAGGAAAAGGCATTTGGAGGCAATTCTGTCACCTTATAATACCTGCCATTGCAGTACAGAAATTCTTTGGTTTCCTACCTGTAATCTGTATATACCTGTGGCTTTCTCTATCCACAGAAAGAGGGGATTAGAAGGGATACTGTTCCTTGGTATCGCAGACTATCCTACCATCTGGATTTGTACTCCATTTTAAGGTGAATCTTGGTAAATCAAATATGTTTGCTGTCTGAAAAATAAAAAGAAGGTGGGAATTGAATGTAAGAGGGGATTTCATCAATATCTCTAATTATCTGAAGGGAGGGTGTAATGGGGATGGATCCAGGCTCTTCTCAATGCTGCTGAGCAATAGGAGAAGAGGTAACAGGCAGAAACTGGGAGCAAGTTCCACCTGAACATGAGGAAGAACCTCTTTCCTGTGTGGGTGACCAAGCACTGAAACAGATTGTCCAGAGAGGCTGTGGAGTCTCCCTCACCAGAGATACTCAAAGCCATCTGGACACAATCCTGTGCCACGTGCTCCAGGATGACCCTGCTTGAGTAGAGAGGTTGGACCAGACGACCTACTGTGGTCCCTTCAACCTGACCCATTCTGTCACTCTGTAAGTGCTGCACACCAGTCTGCTTAGGAAGAGGCACTCTCAAAATGAATCCTGCCTGCCTAAGACTCAAGCCCTGCAATGCTTGTTTTGAAGGTGTACAGAATAGCAATCTCCGGTGTGTACATACAGATCCTGAGTTATTCCGGCAAGTCTGGCAGCACCACATCAGCCAGCTTAACTAAATAATCTACTTGTTCTTATTGCTTTCCCTCATTAAAGCATTTTACAAAACCTACCTTAATTAAAGTTCACAGCAGTCCTGTGAGTTAGCAAAATGTCATTATCCCAATTTTACAGATGAAAAAATTGCAACAGAGAGGTGAAATGCTGTGCTTGAGGGCACAGAAGGAGACAGTTTTAGGGGCAGGATTAGCCATTGGGAACTCTTGGTTCTGTGCAGCATAGGCAGCCTCCAATGGCTCTCAGAGATGCTGAAAACACTTCTGTCCCCCTAGGGCTCCTTTGCAATCTGTGTACTGTCTGTAAGGTGACAAAGGAGACTGGTCTGGGATCTGCGTGCTGACATCTCCTGTTATCCCGTACCTACCTTGCAGAACTAGGCTGTGACAGGCATGTGCTAAGGAGAAGGAGAAAATCAGCAACATGACCTTTCTTGGGCTATTGTGCAGTCTCAGAGGGCTGCTCTGTGAACAAAGAGGGGGCACAAACAATTCAGAGCAGTCTGAGGCTGGGCCAAGCCACAGCAGGCACTGTACCACCTTTGACTGCTGCTGGATTCCAGAGGGCTCAGGACTTAATCCCCAAACCATGCTGCCTTGCTGAGCCAAAAACCTGTGACCACAAACATCCCAAGGATGTCTACAAGCAAGCTGAAGCAAACATGGATCCAAACGGTGTGACATTTGCAACCCATCTGGAGTGGTGCAGGGGGCAAACTTCTGCTCTGAGTCATGCAGCAGAGATGTGAAGTTGGGTCTCCCACCTTTTGAGCCACCACCCTAGCCAGAAGGCTCAGATGTGTGCAGCTAACACTCCTACACCTTCCATTGTCATGTAAATATTCAGAAGGCTTTATTTTTCTTAATAAGAAAGGAAAACCTCGTTCCACATGTTAAAAAAATACTTCACCACAAAGCAGAATCATCACCTGCTACTCAGCTGAACATAAAACATTTGGGTCAAAAGACACCTCAGGATGTCTCTAGTCCCACTTCCTGCTCAAAGCAGGGTCAGCTCTGAAATCAGACCAAGGTGCTCAGTGTTTTATCCAGTTGTGTCTTGAAAGTCTCCAAGGATGGAGATTGCACAACAACCCTGGGCAACCTGCTCTAATGCCTAATTTTCCTCATGATGATTTGTTTTTCCTTATATCCAGTTGGAACCAGTTGGACTGGTGTCCTAGAAAGTAGTGTGTTGTTTCACCTGTGGCTACTTCCAGATTTTTTTTCCTTTGTTAATAGCTCTGCTTTAAAAAATAAAAATAAAAATTATTATTATTATTAATAATAATGACCATGGAAACTTTTTAGTGTGGATTTTAGCACCGTAGCACTCTGTCAAGATCTCAAGCTGAAGGCTCATAATTACATCAGAAATATAATAAGAACATTTCTTCTTTTTTTTGTGACAGAATGCAGCAACTTTTTAAAAACTCCAGCATTATTTCATTTTCCTCCCTTGTTTTTATGAGACACTACTTTCATGTCCCTGTACTGGAACACAGATCAGAGGTCTTTTAAGCTCTCAACTCTGCATCACGTCTTAATACCCTAAGGCATATGTAAGGTGATTGTGATTTACTGCTGAAATTCACCTATTATATTCATGTTACATCAGTAATATTAGTCACCTGTTACTTTCTTGAAATTCTTTTATAGAAACCTAATACTCAAATTTTCTTGTGAAGTTATTTCTGTATTTACTTCCCTGACTTAGGGGGAAGGGGGAGAAAAACGCTTAGTGCAGGATCTAACCTTCACCTGAATCACTTCTCAGTAATTATACATACACCGAAGTCAAGAACTGTGTGTGCCATGCGAATGAGGGAGCTAACACGAATCTCATTTGGCTTTGTTCTGACAAACCACACCTTAATCCTGTTTGGAGTAACCCTAACATTTATCTGGTTGTGCTTGTAACTGTGCATGGCATAGCTGTGAAATACTTCACTGTGTTTACTTTGTTCGGTGTGCAGCAGTTATTGCACCCACCTGCCAGACAGACCTACTTACTCCATGGATATATTCCTTTGTCTGGCAAACAACAGAAATGTAGCATGGAGTCTCTCAGAAACTGATGGACAAGAGAGAGGAACTGGGTATAACTGATACAGGGTTGTGCCAAAAGTGATGCCAGGCTATTCTGCCACTGGTATCTTCAGGGGGGAAGTTAATGAAAGGACCTTTCCCATGGAATGAAACACAGAGGGATACTACGCTAAAGCTGCAGTGGTTCAGCCTTCAGACGCTACCATTTGCTCATGCATATTGAGGTCCGTGCCTCCTACACCTCAGACTGCAGATGAAAGCGTAGTAATCAGTGGCCACGTTTCCTGGTGAGCGCTGAAACCCCACTGTGAGTCATCCAGAACCTTGCTCTGTTTACTCCTCCCTTGTGAGTTCCTTGTTGCTGTCACTATCTGAAACCTCTCAAGTTTCATCTGACCTGCACTGCATCAGCAGGAGGAGAGCACGAGCGGCAGCCAGCTCTGCCGTGCTTGGAGGGAGAAATGAAGCAGGGCAGGCTGACTGGACCAATGGACTGAGATCCCTGAGAAGCAAAGGGAGTCGTACTGAACTGTGGCTCAATGGCTAATGCAGAGCAACTGTCATGACTTGTTCTGGAGAATACATGACTTTTGTAACTTTAATTGTTCCTTTCTCCCACCCCCCTCCTTTTTTTTCATGTTTTCACTGTTTCCTCACCTTGTTGGAGATCAGGGAGACAAAGCCATGAGCTGGCTTAGGCACTGCTTAGACCACAGGTGCCACAGTGACGCTGCCAAAGGAGCTGGCTGAGTGGAGAGGTGAATTTGCACTGATGTCCCTGCTGCCAAGGCAGGCCTGGGAGAGGGCTCAAGCCTAACTCGGGTTTGCTCACGCGACCTGCGGTGGCTGCAGTGTAGACATATGGTCTGTTTTACTTGAGGCCAAAAGAGACAATTATTTATAACTCCATCTTAGGCATGCGACTGCACTCTTTTACTTCTCACCAAGATGAGTAAGACACAATAAGAGCGTCTTATTCTCATGCTCTCTTTTCTCCCCTCCCTCACCAAAAGAAAGATTTTGACTGTTTTCTGCTATCCTTGTTTTGAACAATCATGTGATTTCATTGTGAAAGTGTCTGATGTGAAAAATACCTGACTATACTTTGACATAAGTAGACAAATAACTAGTAGGATGAAGTCCCTGCATTTGTAAACACAACATCATTGTTTAGTGTTCAAAGTTCTGCAGTGAACCAGCTATATAACCACTAGTATTTCACTGAAATTTAATACAGATATTCTTACCTGTTTTTGTGCACATACCCTCTTTGGACAAAATGGTCAAGTGTTGGGGTCTCCCCCCCTGCCATGTAGCCCTGGGAGAGGAGCCCTGGGGCGGAGACACGGGGTTTCCCTGCCCCTGGTCAGCCTCGTTCCCCATTGGTTGTTTTGTGTTCCCCTGTGTGGCCAAGGACCCTCAGGTCCCATGACTGGGAGAGTTCCTCAGCAGAGCCCCAGCCATGCGGCTGGAGAAATAAACATCTCTGAAACATCTACCACGAATCTGTCCATATATATTTCCTTTTACTTCTAGATCCATTTCTTTCTATGGCTCAGAGAGCCACATTTCCCACGATTCTTCCATAGTCCAGAGAGAATATCCAAACCAAGATGAGAAGAGAGAGGTCTAGAGAGGTTTTTACTCACGAATTTTCCTCAGGGATCGGTGTCGTGCCCACATTCCCCCACCAGTTTGTTACAGCGGGGATTACTGCAACAAGCATATATCAAACCAGGAGTCCCGTGGAAAGGAAATATGTATGGACAGATTCTTGGTAGATGTTTCAGAGATGTTTATTTCTCCAGCTGCATGGCCGGGGCTCTGCTCAGGAACTGTTCCAGTCACCGGACCCGAGGGTCCTTGGCCACACTGGGGAACACAAAACAACCAACGGGGAATGAGGCTGACCAGGGGCAGGGAAACCCCCCAGGGCCCCTCTCCGAGGGCTCCATGGCAGGGGGAAGGGACCCCAACAGTCAAGGGGAGCCCGTGTCCTGCAGGCCTTTGATGTTTAGGAATGACATCCTGGTAAATGGGACATGCAATCCTATAATTTTGTTACACATCTAGAGTGAAGTGATATTTTATTAAGTACTGAGAAGAAAAAAAATCAAGAGTATTGTGGAGTTTCCCCTAAATTTAGCTGTGAGGATCTTATTTGTGCTGCCCCTGGCACCTCATTTCAGAGCCCAAAATACACTGAAAGCACAGAAATAACTTCACTAAAGCTCATAAAAGGGGCAGAGTGACACACTGATAGGAACCCCAAAGTCTGCAACCCTGAGAGGTGGGAGCAGTGCACATAGCAGCTTGTGAGAAATGCTGTGCCAGAGCTCTTGGTGATTTGTGTAGCCTCAGAGGAAGAGTTAATGAATTCTCTCTCTCCTGCATCAAGAGTAGCTAGGAAGCAGCAGCAAGCACACTGATGGCCGTCACCCACAGACGTGCACAGGGCTTTCCCCAAACAGAGCTCAAAATGAATTTTGCTGAGTTAATATACGTTGTGCCTGAGGCCAGGTTTTGACTTCTGAGTGGGTCCCGGCACTGTGGGTATACTCCTTGAAGTCAGTGGGGGTCCACACAAAGTAATGTGTTACCCACCACAAGTAAATGCATCACAACATGTTTCAAATAATATTCGAGGGCCCAAATCCAAAAAGCACATCTCCAGCTGCTAGAAACTGCATCAGAAAAGGAGTTTCCCTTATTTCAATAGAATCACCTGCAAGGATAAAATTGCCCACATCCATAAACTGGATCAGGACCTTGAAGCATATTTCTCCTGGAGCCAGGATTGAGTATCTGCATTTTTGTGAGCATAACTGAATATTGTGCATGTGCTGAAATCACAATAGACCCAATTTCTTGAATCTGGAAGAAGGCCCACATGCCTGCTTTCATGCTCTGCCCTATTTTCATGGACCAAGTACCTGCTGTAGGAAAAATACACAAAAGAAACAGGAAAACCCCTGAACCTTCTGCTTGGGGCAAGGCTAGAAATGTTCCAATTCCCTGGGGTTTGTTCCATACCCAGTAATGAAGTGCACTCTTAGTCCATAAGATGTATATTGAAAGAAAGCAGATTATACAGTGGCATATCTTATTTGTCTCTCCACAAAAACGAAGGCATATTTTACATGTTATATGTGAACACAGAAGGGTTTGAACCCCACTGCTATTTTATTAAAATTATGTTTTGAATTATATATTATTTTCATATCTGTGGTGAAATATTTTTAGTTAGGAAAGAAGACTTACGTAAGAAAGTGCTTATACCTGTAACTCCAGAGTGCTGGGGCATGTAGGATATATTAGGCACTTTTGGTCATTGAAGTTATAGATTCTCTTCCTCAGTGTGAGGAAAGAGTGCATGGGGAGTCAGTTATCAACAGAGGTATCTATCACAAAACAACCTCTGTGACACTATAATAGTGGTTCCAAAAAATGAAGTCTGAGAAAGGTAATTTCTGTCTCTTCCCTTTCCATGTCCCTAAATTGCCATCTATTTCATACCTATTTGAAGGCAGGAGGCATCATCTGCCTTTAATCTTTAACAGGAAAACTCAGAAACAAATGACATAGTATAAAGGACATTTTTAATGGATACTTGATGTTTCCCCAAATAAGTGCAGCTTGAAGAAGCAGAGGTCAACAATGAACACGTGGTCTAGAAATCTGTCTTTGGACAGCAGTGCATAATTTGCATTAATTATGTCTATAGCCATTACATATGACACTAGTCTAGGCTTCACAAAGCAAATGAGATGCTATATTTGTATCAAGAGTATTGCTTTGTCTGCCAGTGAATTGGACTCTCTGTCTTTGATCAGAGAACTTTTTGATCAGGTGTCCAATAGCCATGTTTTTCACAGCAAAATTTCTCTGTTTAAAGCCTTTAGCATTGCATGAGAGCATTCTGCAACCTGGAAATGATTATATGTTGATGGTATTCAAATGATGTTTGAAATGCTGAGGTGCATTTTGATAAGTAAGATTTGCAAGCTGTGGTTAGTTATACATACCAAAAATAGCTTTTTAAGGATGTTCAGCCAAATGGTTTGCTTTTATACAAGAATATACACAGAGACCAAACCAAGAAAATTTTAGATTTAGTCAGGAAGCCACTGCTTAAATATAAATCAAAATTTTCATATAATTGCAATGTGAACTGAAGAAGTATACTTGAAGTGATTTTTCTCTGCAGCACTTTTCTCAGTTAGCAAGTCTTTGAAATGTTTCCTTTTTCCCATGAGTAACTGTGAAGTCCTGCAAGTCAGCTGCCTTGTTATACTGGCAAGAGTACTGCAACACATCTGCAGTAGCCCAAAACACAGAACTGCTTGGGACTTTCTGACCTGAGGCAAAAGAAATGTAACAATCATTTACCTGCTTCACTGCAAGTTTTATCAGAAAAATACAAACTATTATATTTATGTAAGATGTATTATACAATTAAGCATACTATCTATAATATTGACAGTAAATTCTAGATTCAATATAAAATAAAACATATATAGACAATTGAATTATCTTTCTGCTGACCTTTGTAAAGGGGAGACTGTTGTGACACACAGAAACTTCAGGAATCCTCTATTCTTTAGGAATCTATTTTCTAAACATTTGAGCAACTATTTCCACAGAGGTTCTCAGGCTAAAAGTGACTAAAATGTAACCATTTTTACTACTACCCGGAATAGCATAATTATTCCCCATCAATTTCATATACTCATGAATATGCATGCACTACTACTTTCTTCGCAAAATGGGAGAAATGTGAGAAAACTAACTTATGGCTTCAGAATATGTTAAATATTTCACTTACAGGAATCCATGAAGACCGATTTTCCCCCCCCCGCAGGATTCTATCGACAATGGGAATTGATTTGCTGCACTCTCCTCAGAGAAAAGGTGCTTGGCACAGCTGCAACGAGGGCCTGCCTAATATCCTTGCCTACACAGATAATGCATACGTGAGTGCATATATATGCTAAAGTGCCATTTTTTGGAAAAGCTACTGGAGGCACATTCAGCATTTAGCTTGGGCCAAGCTGACCCAGTACTGAGAATAGCTGCTGGAGATGTGAGGAAGTGAAAAAGAGTCCCACCGAGAATAGCAAAACCACCACCAGCACCATCTACCAATTAGTCCTCCTTGCTTATGCATACTAAAGAGGACTTGACAATCCTACACACCATTGTATCAGTGAGCATCAAAATTGGTGAAAGCTGATGCTTTGAAGAGTCATAGAATCGTAGCGTCATAGAATCATAGCATCATAGAATGAGAGAATAGTTTGGGCTGGAAGAGACTTCCAAAAGTCATCTAGTCCAACCCCCCTTCAATGAGCAAGGACAATTTCAAATCAGGTTGCTCAGAGCCTGGTACAACCTGGCCTTAAATGTTTCCAGGGATGGGCTACCTACCACCTCTCTGGGCACCCTGTTCCAGTGTTTCACCACCATCATTGTAAAAAAACGTCTTCCTTATATAAGAATATATTCTTACTTCTTTCCCTCCACCAGGTTTCTACTCAGCTCCCCACCCCCAGGAGATGTCTGCAAGCGAGAGAGAAACTTGTGCCACTGCTGTGGGAACTGAGAAACAGGCTACTGCCAGTCCCGGCAGGACCAGCCTACTAACCAGCGGGGACATGCAGCCCATTTTCAGTGCTGCTGCTGACATTGGGACAGGCAGAAGGGTTTTTGTGAAGCACTGTCAGTGCTGACTGCCTTACTTGTTTAAAAATGAGCCTGCAAAATTTATTAGATGGAGCCATCTGCTTCTCAGTCATTCTCCTACACTACCTCTGACAGTGACTGACAGGAGAGAAACAATGAATTTACAGCAGTGGGTGAGAATCAATTGCATTTCTGATCCCTCTTCCAGAGCTGCTTGGAGCCCTTACAGTTCAAGCTGGAGTACCTGGTAACACATCTCTTGAGCTTTTAGAATGTAGAGTTAGTATTCTCGGCCACTTTTGCTTTGCTCCTTGCAAAAGGCAATGAAGAAGAGCCTGTAAAGGAGTGTTTGCAATCATTATTGTTAATCAGTTTAGGAAAGGGGGAACTTCACTGTAACAGCCCCAAGTTTTCTTTTGTTTTTAAAAGGAAGCTGTTCAAAGGTCATTTGGATCTTATTGACATATCACTTCTGATTTCAATAGTCCAATAGATTTTGGTAGTTCAATAGGCTTTAATATGGCTATGAGTGCATGTTCTTTGAACAAGGAGTTTTCATTAACAGATTCCAGTGTGGAACATGAATTTTTTTGTCACAAGTACATAATCTTCATTGCAAAATGAGCTGTGGTTGTGTATGTTTCTTTTGACTATGTTTATTCCATTTCTAATGAAAACTGAAAGCATTGTAGGTTGGATTTTTTCTGATATTTATTTGATGTGAAAATCAGGTACAAAAAATAATGATCAAAACAAGAGATGAAACTGCTTTGATTCATTTGTATTGGAAAGAAATGTATTAGTTCTGCTCCTTCCACTCCAGACCTAAAAAAGAAACCATATGTCCCAAACTTTGGCTACTTTTCAAATTGTACCGGTTGATCTAACTAGCAATACCACTTTTGACTGCAAACCTCAGATGACAAAAATATGGACTCTCTTGCAGTTAATCAGTGACTTAACACAGCAGCATAGCTAATTTGTTTCAGCTACTCAAGCAGATAAAAGAAACAAGTGAAAGAAGTTGCTGCCATTTCTAAGAGCTGATTCACATGTCCTCAGGAATTAGTTGGTCACCTGCTGCATAAGTTGTGTGTATTCTTGGTAAGTTTTGTGAAGGAAGCTATGCACGAGCAAAGAGGAGCACCAGCAGTAGCTCAGCAGAGAGAGGAGCCCTCAGGCCAGCTGCTGCATAAGGCAGAATGCAGGTGCCTGCTCTTGCAGTGCACGCTCAGTGGCAGACACCAGACCTGCAAAATTGGATCTGCTTCTCTTTAGCCTGCACACCTTTGCCAAGGGCAGGTCTTCACCCCAGGCTGGCTGCATGCTTAGGCTTCCCCTTCTCCATCACATCACAGGCTGTAGTTTTATGATATGAAATGTTTGCCTAATTCTACATACCATGGAATTATAACCTTAGTTTAAGGAAGAAAAAAAATATTGTTACATAAGCAATCCCACCAGAACATGGAATTAAATCTAGGCAACACAGAGGAGTGGACATGTATTTACTCTCTGAGATTACCTCTCAGCAAGTGCTAAGATACCACAGCGAGAGGTGCTGTTATAAAAAGAAAACATCAGGAAAGCAGCACTTTCCTGGCTTCTTGCTGGCCAAGCAGCCACCACTGACTGGCTGGCGAAGGTGAAAAGCCCTGAGACAGTGATGTTTCCTCCTTCAGCAGGGTACATCCTATTGCATGGCTCACAGGCTCTTCCTGTGTAACGCCTTGCTGGTGCTGCTGGCAGGGCCACCCACTCACAGCTGTGCTCACCACAGGCTGGAAAACAGGCAGCACGTGGGCCCAAGCCAAAGCATCCTGTCTGTGTTGGCTGCCACCCCCATGGACTCAGGATCCATGACAGTGCTTGTCACTGAGTGGTCAGCTGCTCTTCTCTACTTTAGGATCCTCTCTGAGTGGCAGCTGTGCTCATTCACATTTAAGAAGGCCCAAGCTCCAGGCAGGGTAGTGCCCAGGTTGACTTCGTGACCTGTGCTGGAGCTTCAGGGTGTCAGAGGAGTCAGAAAGCCAACACAGAAGCTTGCAAGCAGCCCAAAGAAAACATGGAGGATAGGTTGTCCCTTAAGCATGTCCATCTCAGGGCAGAGCACCAGGAGCTACTTCTCTCTTAAAAATGTGCAAGTCTTTACTGTCACCTGGAGATTGATGCTTAAACTTCTTGTGTTTTCCCCCCTTTGGTATTTTTGAAGTATTTTGGTGTTATATGTCAATAGCCAGCTCACCATACAGGTGACAAAAGGCTGCTCCGGGCTCAAGACAACTTAGGCCAATGTCTCTCACCTCCACAGACTGTAACACACAGAGATATGGAACTTGGGGCACTCCTGGAGTGCCTGTCCATCTTTTCATGGCATTGATAAGCACCAGCTGGAAAGAGATCACAGATAGCCCAGGACCAGTTTGGTCACAGCATTCCCTTGGGGAGAGGGGATGGGCTGAGCTCCATGCCCTTCCTCTTGAGCACATCTCAGATCCCACCTCCCCGTGCACAAGCTCACTGGCTGTAACTGTGGCTGTGCAGAGGCAAGTTCAGTCTTGTGCTCTTTCTCGCCCTCAGTAAACATTTATTTATCCCATGCAAAGGGGAACAGCATAAATGGGGCCCTGTGCCTTCATGGAGAACAGCAGTTGCAGACATTCAGCTCTCATAGCACATTCCTGGGCAGGAGTTTGGTGTTGCCCTTGGATCAGGCTCTGCTGGTGGATCAGGCAGAGGAGCACCTGGCCCATGACTCCCCAGGGGAGGGAGATGTGTGATAAGAGACCGGCCCTTGTGCTGCTCAGCATCATCAAGGCAGGAGCATGTCAGGGCATGCTGAGAAGCAGACTGTGGCAACCCTGAAAAATGCAAGTTTGGGAAAAACCGATGTATTCAAAATGAAGTTGCTATGTCAGTTTTGGGGGAAAGGAAAGCTACACAAACAGTTCATTTATTGTTTGTGAGCAGTTTGTGGTATCAGGAAATACAAAGTAGATACAGTGATACCAAGAAGTGTTTGAGCATTAGAGATTAGATGTAAGAAACATAATGTTGTACTGAGTCACGTGACTGGGCGATGATTATATTCCTAAACCTACAAGACACAAATGAGTGATTTATAAAAGAAAGGGGAGAAAGGTGTCATGCAAAAGGGGAGAAAAGTGTCATGTTATCTGTTGGAATTGCTGCAACGTGATGAAAGTGATTTGCAGAAATACGCACAACTCACCAAGAAATACTGTGTGTGTCTCATCCCATCCGTAGGAGAAGAAAGCTGGCATGTGTAGAGCTTCTTGATGAAAGTACTGAGCACATCCTCCTCCTTCTCCTGCCTTGCCTGGTGGCATAGCAAAGCACTTTTAGCTTTCACTGAAATCAAGAGCTGGGGTCATTTAACATCTACTTGAAATGTTTTGCATCTTGCAAAATAAGGTACTGTGAAGCTTTGGGTTGTTTGGTTTTTTGCTCCCATACTATGCAGGGTAGCTGCTAAGAGCAAGTACTAGAAAGCAGAGGCAGAGGTATTTTCTGGTGTTCTCAGGAGAGGTTGAGCTCTAGCTCCAGCAATCTGTGTTTTCTTTTTATAACAGCACCTCTCACTGTGGTATCTTAGCACTTGCTAAGAAGTAATCTCAGAGAGTAAATACATGTCCACTCCTCTGAGTTGCCTAGATTGGAATTTGTCCTTTAATTCTATGTTCTGGTGGGATTGCTTATGTAACAATTTTTTTTTCTTCCTTAAACTAAGGTTATAATTCCATGGTATGTAGAATTAGGCAAACATTTCATATCATAAAACTACAGCCTGTGGGTGTGATGGGCTTTGGGCCAGCATCTCGGAACAGACAAATGTTTTTTGTCATTTTGAGGAGTTAGGAAATCAGGCGGATCACACAGAGATGAGAAATAGTAAATGTGTTTAATTAAAAATTATTTTGTCAAGATGGTTTCAACAAAAATATTGAACATTGGAAATGTCGTAACACCTTCTTCAGCATTGCAAATGTAGGCCAGCAGGCTTGTTTTATAGGAGTAAGGGGGAGGAATAGAAACAAAAGTGGATAAAAAGCTTCCAAAAAATCCCAAATGTGTCTCTGTATCTTAGGGAAACAATCAGTTTAACACACATGCTGATGGAGAGGGTGATACACTTTCTGTTCAGAAAAAGGACTTGGCAGGCACAGTTTGAATGGCTGCATGAGGGACATATGCATAGTGTCATTTTGGTGTCTTGTGCTGGGGTGGCTTTCCAAGGAGCGGGGGAAACCACCCATGAGCAACCTGGTGAGCTGCCCTCTCTGATTCTTCACAGAAGTGCTCATAAGACCAACTGAAAAGGTCGATAAGGGCAGGTTGTGTCCTCTTCCTGTAGATTTGGGCAGCATCTGTGGAGTCTGACTGGACACAGTTCACCATTTAAAGAGGGACACCCCACCAAACCCTGGCAGGGTAATCCCTTGTAACATCTCGATTCTATCTGTTTTCTCTTACCTTGTGCATGAAGGCTGAAGTGAGCTTAAACCAGTCCATTCCACTTGCAGAAACACTACTCTGGCCAGCTCTGACCACTAGAAAAGTCAAATCTTTGGCTCAGTGTTGTGGAGGCCAGTGGGCCTGTGGTACAATGGACAAAGGGTGTCCATTGGTGGGACAGTCCCCAGTACCAGAGATCCTCCCCAAGTTAGGGTGACAAAAGAGGCTTCCCCCAGGATGCTCTGTTCTGTTATGTTAATGTACCCCAGTTCTGCTTCCCTGGTTGGCCCTTTGGCCTCCCCGCCCCTTTGTTACCTTTTATGTCCCTGCCCTAGAAGGTTCTCCACTCCCTGTTCTCCCATTGGCCCTTGCCCCATCACCACTCCCTCAGAGTTTCCCCGCTAGATCCCATACCCTAGCCCCGCCTGTGTACCGCCCCCGTGCCCTGAGATCATTGGTTCCTGATGCGCCCCTGCTCCCATATATAAACCTGGATCCTCCTATGTTCCTTGTCTTTGTCCCTGAATGCCTTTATGGTGTTGCTGCAACAAAGCTACTCCTGTGGAACCCCATACAAAGACTCTTCCTCCCTTTTTGGCATCAACCCATTTTCTGGAGCCATCCGTGTGTGTGTACATGTGTATGAGTGTGTGGTGGTTCTGCTGAGTGGTTTCGCCTTGGAGACACTTTCAGGAAGGTCGCGGCACCTCACCATCCAGCACCGCCAAGCTGGACCATGACACAGGGTGGAGGGGCTCTGTGTCTTTATCTCCTTGATGGCTCCAAGACCAGGTGTCCTGTTCACCTGGTATGAGCTATGACTAAGGCTGTTGGAGCAGTTGGCATAGGGAGCCAGTACCACCTCCCAGAAACAGCCAAGCCAAAGGGACACAGATTTTGAATGGTGTGAAGAAGGGCCAACACTGCCTTTCAAAGATGAGAGAGGTGATTAATTAGCTGCCCAGGAAGCATTGTTTTCCTTTGTAGAGTAGTTTCTCCTTTGGAGCTGGGAGACAAACTGCTCATGCTGCTCAATCACTCTTTTGGGACACCAAGGTACAGGCTCACCACAGCCCTGGGAGCAGTTACGGCTTGGGAGTGTAATGCCAGTTTCCCGTCCTGTTGTCCCAGCTCTGGGCCGGTTTGCTGTGGGGCCACAAGCTGGTCATTTCTTTCTTTCTATCTTCATTTGCCCACCTGAATGAATTAAGAGATGGGCTTTGTGGATTAGTTGCCTAATAAATTCTACTGTGCTTTGCATATGCAGCACATGATTTAAGCATCCCCATGGCAGTTCATTAAAAGCCCAGGAGTAGTTGTATGACCACAGGTAAGCATATATACTTTGGCAGCCCCAGTTTTGCAGATGCATCTGGTTGCAAACAGAATTTAATGTGACTTCAAATAAACCATGTGAAAACAAGATCTTCCATTTGTCTGGATTAGCATAAGCTCTTCCTCCCCTCATCTCATTTCCTGCATGTTTAAACTACAAATACAGCTGAATTTGAATGTAATCCTCATGTCTTTACCAACTCATCTTCACTGACAAAAGTGCATCATTAAGAAATGGGGGGGGGGGAGGGCACTAGCCCCCTGTTTCTCAGTGTGATAAAAGCAAACCCATCCAAAACTGTGTTAGTGAATAAAATTTATCCCCTAAGCACAATGAAATTGGTATCACAATGCATACAGGCACCAAAAAAAAAAAAAAAAAAAAAAGAAATCCAGCTTCAGGATTACCACAGAAAAGCATTTCTGTAAATTTGGGATGCCTTTCTCAGTTCATAAACACTTATTACGAGTAAACAGACCCAGTGCCTGGAGAAAATGTGCAGTTTAACCTATTATTGATTATTTTTACAATCTTCAGAAGCAGCCAGGTTGTATTTCAGGGCAGAAATGGAGAAGGTGAATGTGCAGTGCATACCCTGGAGAGCTGCCAATTCTACTTGTGAGGTAAGGAGGGGTTGATCCAGGCCCAGTGCACCTGAAAGAGGCAGGTGGTCACAACCTGATACCCTGATCTGCATAGCAGTGTGCAATCAGTGTACATTTGTTTTGGGGATGGGGGTTTTTGGGGTTGGAACAAGATGAGCTGCTGCAAGAGACATTTCTTTTAGACAAGGATGAGTGTCTAGGACCTGAAGGAACTCATCACCTGGAAGTTGTAGAGAGATCCCTGAAGACTGATCCAGCTGTAGCTTGCCTTGCCCTGGTGAAGTCTGGGACTGTGGGAACTACAGGCAAATGTACCACCAACCAGACCTAGAAGTGGTACAAGTGACTTCAGTGTAGAAAACTAAAAATCACTTTTCAGGAATACTTCTTACCAGAAGGCAATTATAAGTGCTAAAATATTTTGAAAACCTCTCTTTTCCAATTTAAACACTCCTGTCTGTTATTGCCTGCCCTGCCTTGGAGAAGATAGTGACCACTGAAAGAGATGGTTACTGAAGGCACAGAAATGTGTAGCTTGATCATATCCAGTGTCACAATAAATGCAGGGAGAAGTAAGACATCAGGTTTGGCCTGGTGCAGCTCTTGTGCTGTAGCAAGAGGACATACACAGGGAAAACTGTGGCACATACTACACATAGTCAGAGCCGTCAGAGTGGCCATACTGAGTCAGACTGTTTGACCCAGTAATGAGTCTCTGACCACAGTCATAGCGGACACACAAGCAAGAGGGAAAGAGCAGGTTAGGTCTGTTTACCCAGAATAATCCCCCAGCCTTTGAAAATTTGCAGCTCCCCATCCAGAAGGGTTATTCTAGTATTTAGAAGCTGTAGTGTTTAGAAGCTTTAGATTCTTGTGGATTCACCCAGTTGTTTTTGGTCCAATGTGAATATTTTAGCCTGTTTCTGTGAAGAACTGTTTCCTTTTGCCAGTTCTGTCCTAGCCACTCTCTGGTGTCACTGCCTCCTTGTGGGACATGAAACTCATGTGGGACAGCCAACAGTCACTCCTTACCCACCTTTCCTTCATGTTTGGTGGACCTAGAGCACATCAGTCCCTGGACATGTCCTTTCCTGGACTGGAGAATTCTGGTCTCTGTGGCTGCTCCTGGTGTAGAAGCCATTCCACACCTCTGAATATCCTGGTTAAGCCATCTCTGAATCTTTTTCCCATCCTCTCATTTTTGGGTTGAGGACAGATATGTCCTTTGTAGAGAGACAGTGCAGTTATGAAGTGCCAGCACTATCTCTGTTGCTGTGAGACTGGTCTTTTATCCAATACTAGTCACTCTTCTGAAGATGCCCATCACATCTGCAGCTGAGAATCAGAGCACAGCTGGGCTCCAGCAGGGATTTTGGCTGGGGGGGACAGTTGTGCCACACCTACTCTTCCTGGTTCAGAGTTGATTGCAGGAGCAGATCCCTGCAAAACTGGGCAAGCTGGGGGCAGGTAGAGAATTCAGAGAGGGAGGTGCTTGAAGGATAAACACTTCTGAGATCACTAGCCTCTTCCTCACAAGTTTAATACTTGATGGCATAACAATAATCTTTTTTCCCCCAGCACGCCAGTCCTGTGAAATGAATGTTATCCTTCTCATGTTGCCCAGACTCACAACAATAAGCTTTGTTCTTACAGGCTGCCCAGCCTAATTGCCATGCCACGCTGGGAGCTTACAGCCAGTTTCATGGCTTTGCTGCACATCATCTCACCCAGCACTTTTCCAGCATTGTTACTTTCTAAACACCTCCGGCCCCATCAAACAGCTACGCGTGTTTCTTCATTTCTTCTGGCTGTATTAGCTTGTGTTGTTCAGGTTGGATTTTATTACTGTATCCTCCAGATAAGGCTGCTGCCTCTATGATAGAGTCTTTGCCACCTACTATGAGATTAGCTGCAAATTAAATTTGAGAGCTATTCATCTCCTCTTGATACCTACCATTAACAGCAATAAAAGTAGAAATCACAACTGAGATTCCCAGAACCCTTTGGGTACCTGTCCTTATTTCAGTATACAGTTGTTGATTGTTCAGTTTTATCTATTTAGAGTCTTTCAAGTAGTGTTTGGTATACAGAGCAGCTTTCTGACATGCTGTTAATCACTTTCTTTGAAATGACTGTAGAAAAGATATTGGGCCATGAGCCAGCAGTTTTGGGATCATGTTAACGGTTTGCTGTCGTATTTCAATCACTTGCACTGTGCAAAATAACCCAAGATGTCACTCCCTCAGGGTATTAAGTAAAGATTGCAGCCCCTGTGATAAGGGAAGATCCTGACAAGCATTAATCTGAAGGAAGCAATTTGGTGGGAAATAAAGGGCAAGAGCATTGCCAAATGGCCTTTCCCTGCACAGGGACTGCATTTTTTGGGCGCATGCACTTTTTGGGAAGAACCCTGTTTCCCCAGCATTCTCTCATTGCTACGAATATCGGGGTGCATTTGGGTGGTTTTCAACATCCAGAGCTTTCAGTTTATACAGATTTAGAAAATCCTTAATTAAACAACAGAAGGCATATTATCCTGTCTCCTTTCATCAGCTTGGTACCCATCAACTACAGCTGGCACAAACCAATTATCCCTGTGGCAGCCACAGCTTTTGACAGCTCTTGACACAGACCGTTTTCAATTTGTAGGCACCCCATGCTATTTTTATGCTTCTGCAGATGATGGAAGGCTGCACTGTGCACCTCCTTCTCTTGGACTTGTGGTGCTGTGGCAGTCAGGAGGGGGCTTTGGGGTTGCCCTTCACCAACAGCAGCAGCCAATGCTGCCAGGGCAGTGGTCACAATGCAGTGTAGAATTTGGCCATCCTCAGGGTGTTTTCATCATACTGAAGCTGGTGCTTCAGCTTTCTCACAGTGACTGTCATTCCCTGCAGCCCAGTGCTGCCAGGGTCAGTGATTGTAGCCCGAGATAAGCCTGTGTGATGGAACTGCCCTCCTGTGACACACATCCCACCATGCAGGCTCTGGGATATTGTCTCAGGCTGCCTACAAAGTGCTGTGATCACCTGTTGGCTGTGGAGCAGCATGCAAGGCAACAGCAACCTGTTGCAATGTTGGAGAGGAGGGGAAAAAAAACAAGCTGGGAGGTCTTTCAAGTCACCAACGCCAGCTCCCAGTTAATTAGAGGGCAGAAGTCTCTTTCCAGGCCAGTGACCAGACTGGCTCTGCTTCATGGCTGCTGTGCAGATGACAACAAGCCATAGATGACTGGGAGCTTGGGCTTTGGGCTGGGTATCACCACCTCACTCAATGGCAGAGCTGGCCAGCAGTTCAACAATCACTTTCCGTGCAAAGATCGCCTCCCGGCTCACAGGAAGATTTAGCATTTTTCTTAGTTTGATCCATTTATCCTTCTCCAAGAACCCGAGCCAAAAGCTATTGACTTAAATGGGCTTTGTGTTGGGTTTGCAATTTGTTGCAATGAGGCACATATGAAATCATCCCAAGTATCCTCATTTATAAGAGTCTTACTTACGTTCCCTCTGTGCTTAGTTTCATGATCTAACAGAAATACGAAGCATGTAGTAGGAGATAGTTACTGCCTTAAGGACAAAAAAACTATTTTTCTTTGCAACATCTATCCATGGATTTTGAATCCAAATCTCTTCTCATGGAAATCAATGAGCATTTTAGAAGTGAGATCAAGGAGGATCCAGAGCAGAGTTCCCCAACGCTTTTTGTTCACCTCAATGAGCTACAGCTGGGCTGCAAACCTGAGTTAAGTTCACATACTCTTCTCTCTTCTTTTAACAGAACACCATGTTTCTGGATAAATCTTCAATATACAGACTTTTAAGGAATCAATATAGAGATTGTCAGAGTCAAGAGTCGTGATTTCCCACACCCACAGAGGATGGTTGGCTTGTTTTGGGGTTTTTTTTGAAATGAAAAGCAGAATACCAAGTAAGAGTCTGATGAGTAGGAGAACAATTGTATTACCAAATGCAGAGCATTCTAAAATTCCTGGCATTTACCTTTAAGGGGAAATCTCTAAGACCTCAAAGTTGATATTTTGTGTTGCATTTGTGGGTATTTTCTAAAAAGAACTTTTAGGGAAATTTTTCCTCAAGTATCTCCACAAGTAATTAACTGCATTGTCCTTTCAAAAACTGTGTCTTTAGTACAAAGATAGCACTTTGTAACATTCTATATTAAAATTGTGTGGATTTTTGTGAAGTTGGATGACACCATCAAATGTTTGGATACCTCTTTAATATTACACTGGTAATTTAGGCTCTATAATTTTAGCCACTGGAGGGCTCCCTAATTTTTTAATTAATTTAGTAGGATATAACAGTATGAAAGAATGGAGGAAGAACAGAAAGCAGGGTGGTCCTAGTCACTACCATAATCTCCACAAGTACTAAATTTCATGTAAATTCCAGGTATTCTTTATAACTCAACCAAAATACTGGGAGAAAATAATTTTAATATTTTGGTAGAATAAATAGTCCACTATGAGTTGACCAACCTGTGAGACTGGCTGTAATTGTTTAGCTATATATGCATAAAAAACAAAGTTTCAGGACTTGGTAGCATTACACAATAAGGTAAATTCCTACAGAGTTTACTCTAATATATCAATAATTTACTTTAATATATCAGTTTTTCACATGGGTGGTTTAATTATCATTGCAGCTTCCCCATGGTCCCAGGCTGCCAGCACACCTCTATACTGCCACTTGACTGATACCCCTTCCAGAGGCAGTTGCTCAGAGAAACTGCCTTGGGCTTTTTTCCAACAATTATCTACATAGACATTTCTATACTGGAGATGGTTGCTCATGGTGGATCAGGTGGCAGTACAGAACAGAGTCTCTACTCCTGCATCTTGCTCTGGCTGTTGCACTCCAAGCACTGATCTAACCATCTTCCAAGATCCTATATCTGGATCTGGATAACAGTATCCATGCATGCTCTCATCAGAGATCTGGTGGTGTTCTTGCCACAGCTCTCTGTGCTTGTGTCCCTTGCAGAAGGAGAGGCCAGTAATCCTAAGCATGAAACATTTGAGGTGAGTACAGGAGGACCGATCACAGGCAGACCTGTCCCACTGGCAACCACTTTGACAGAACTAGGCTTGAACAGTTTTTACAGATTGCGTTGCAAACCTCTCCATCCTACTGACCTGCCAGCTGCCATCCTGATCAGACAGAGACCCAGGGATCTGGTATGGTTCACAGCTACACAGTGGCTGGTATGTGCTGCAGAAAGCAATGTGAATGGGAAAAAAGCTGAACTGTGTGACTCAGGCTTGCAAATCAAGGCACAGAGAGTGCAAGCACTCATCAGTATGGATGCATTTGGTGCACCCTTAGGAAAGAGAAATGAGTGGCACCAATTGTTCCCTCAACTCTTGTCTTTCATACTGCCTTTGTGTAAGGCAAAGGTACCCATACCTCAGCATGGTGAGTAGTAGTTGTAGACTCCTTAGCAGAAAGGCATATTTGCTGCTAATAAAATATTAACCCCGATGAAGGGCTGGTAAAATATTTAAATATCCAGCATTACTCCACTCTTCAGCTTCCCAGCTGGCACAAATCACTGCCATGATTTGGAATCTGATCAAACATGTTTCATAGGTACAAAGAGGCTAATTTATAAAGAAGGATTAAACCCTCTGCAAGACCAGGCTGGTTGGAATTTCTCTTTCCCCTTTTCATGCTGTAAGGCTCAAACATTTTTCCGCACAGCACTTTTCACTAACTTATCTTACAGCCTTTTGAGGCCACATATTTTAATTCAGAAACCTGAGGGCTGAAAATTTATCCACAAGGCAAGTACTATTTTGCCCTTGGCCTTATGAGCAATTTTGCAGTAACCCTTCAGCATATTTTGAGCTTGACCTGTAGAAGGGCTGACAAAGTTGCAGCAAGTCTTGGGACCAAAAGAGGTGATGAGCAAAGGTGGAGAATTGTGCCAAATGTAGTGCAGATACCTAGAGGTGGTGCAAATGAAGTTCGCTTGGGACACAGCAAGTGAGCAGAAACAAGGGGAATACATGACAACCTTGGCCTCAGGTAATGGAGGTGCACATACCATGGTGATGAAGGCCACATTTCAATTACAAGTGGTGTGGAACAGCATTGCTTTTTGTGTTAAAAGCGGGCTGTCTCATCATTTCAAGGAGTGCCCCTCAGCACTCTAAGAAATTGGACAGAGAGTGAAGTTCCTGTACTTATCCCATCATGACTTTGCTGGTTGACCTCCCTCTCTTTTCTATTTCAAGCTGGCAGAAGCCAACTTAGCTGGTATTGAAACACCAACATCACACAGAAATGCCTTAAACAAAATCCATTGCTTCTTTGCTGCAGGCAAGTCTGAGTCTTTTGTGGCATTTTGAAGAAAGATGCCCTCCAAAGTTTGCCTTGGAAGTAGACCCAGTTGTCAGCAAATAAATGATATCAAAGGAATGCTGTGGTCTGAAAGGTGGACTTTTCACCTCCTCCAGAACCAGCTACCTACCCAGCTCACCCCAGTGTCCTGGGACAAGATCCATGCCCCACGGCATTTCTTGTTCAACTCCTCAGTGTAGCAGAGCCACAAACACACACACACACACACACACAGAGGTAAGATTCTTCCAGGCATATGTGTTGATCATTTGATAGGTAAATTAATTTAAACAACAACTTGGCTTTAGATCTATCATGGAACTTTAAAATCATTAAGTGTTCAATTATTTCCTAGGAAAGCTTTGAAGTGGTGCTGTTAGATTCAGCTCTCCAAGTGCTGTCAGTGAGCTGCAGAATATGGCATTTGCATACTCCTGGCTTAGATGCTGGCAGCTTTACTGTCTATTATTTTATTGGGTTTAGGTGCAGATTGTGGCAATGATGTAAAAGTTTGTCAAAGTGGTTTTTACTATTTGGTTTTAAATTTACATTACAAATGCCTCTTAAAGAAGATCCAGTTAATCTCAGCTTGGCCTGTTGCCTGGGAAATTTTCTGTGTGGTGTTTAATATTAAATATAGCTCTTGAAGATTTCTTTATTTTCTGAAGTGTTTATAATTATTTCGGTTTTCATCACAGTTTCAAATTGGTTATTTCATGAGTACACAGGTAAGAATGAGGTTCTTCCTATGCTTCATGCGAAAATCACCATTATTTTGTTAATCACTGAAAAGATATTGCTAATACAATAGCCTGCAGAAGATGAGAAAGGGAGAACTGAAAGGTTTCTGTAAGAATGCCTAAAGAAATGGCAGAAACATGATACAGCTTTCAAACACAGACAAGGCTTCATTCTTTCTGTCTTGTTTGATAAAAAATGAACCACATAGTGAATGCTGTAGCTTCGTGTTACTCCTGTCAAATCTTTAGTAAGTGGGTGTCCAGGGAATTAGATAATAAGCAGAGGGAATATTCCTCTCATTTGAAAGGTTTCTCATTGTGTTTATTAATTTAACTATTGATTTTAAGAAGGCAAAATATGCTATTTTCAAAGGGATTCAGTGAAGTGAGATCTGCCTGACCCCTTTACAGGCTATTCTGAAAGACACTTATCCTATGTATCAATGGAAATACCCAGAGAGAATACATGTAATGTAATTATTCATAAAGGAGGGCTAAATCACTGAGCAGTTACACATCACTTAGGCTGAAAATATCTTCAATTAAGGTAGGAATGAAGTAATATCACATTTTATGCAAGTTCCCATCAATAAGCCTGACACATGTCAGCTCTCATTTAATAACATATTTTACTTCTAATAATTCTCTTTTTTTTTCCAGGTTCAAAAAATGTTGAAGAAGGCTCAACTGTTCACAGAAATGAAATGTGGTTGTAGGAGGAATTAAGGTTTCATGTTTCAGGGCACAAAATAATCCCTTTCTGAGGAGGCTAAGGTGCATTTTCCTGTTCAGAAAGCAGCACCAGCATCACTGGGATGCCTCATCACTGGACTCAGGAAATGGGTCAAGTGGGAGCAGAGGTTATAACCAGCTTGACAAGTTCTGTGATTCATACACCTCCATTTCTGTCCCCAAAATGTTTGGGAGGTCCTTTCTGCCTAAGACAGTGCTAATTGCCTCATGTAAGTAAACAGAAAGGGGCATGTAGTTCTGGCCCACAAGTACTTCCAGAGCATTAGGCTGTCTCAAATAAAGTGAACAAAATGCAGTTTCATCCTGAGTAGCAACTGGGAAGGGAGACAAGTAAAAAAAATAAGGTTTAGGAGATGGGTTAGGACTGGGGATTCATCCTGAGTGGTGGGCCTTGGGCAACCCGAACAGCATTTTCTGCCCAGGCAACACACTGCAGCTGGTGAGCTGGAGAAACAAGGCTCTTTGCCCCCGCTAAACATCCTAAATCCTGCTCTGCATAGATTACAGGGATGCACTGCTCATAATTCCACCCCTCAGCACCTGGATCCCAGTGTCTGCAGCATGGAGAGAAACCAGGCTGGGAAGGAAACCAAGAACACATAGAAGCCATTCCCACAGGGAGCCTCACTTAATCCAACCCCACACAAGCATGCTCAGTCAGGAAACAGAAGGGCTGCAGCTCCTGCCAGACAGCTCTAACAGCAGTGTAATCAGAGGGAAAAAGCAACTCCATCCTGCAGCAGCTCTTATAAAGGAGCTGCCAGGCTGCAAGAGCAGCAATGTTGGCAGCAGCAGATAGAAACATGAATTTCCATGTCAGAGTCTCATGCCTCTCTCCCTCCATTATTTCCCGCAGTGAAGGGGTTGCAAATTGGGATTCCGCTCTTTAGGTGTGCGGTGCCATTTTGGGCACCCTCAGGTTGCAGAGGAGTTAGCACAGCACTGGCAGGTCCCTGGACCAGCCACTGGAGGCCAGGTGGGAGAGCACAGAACATCTCAAACAGCATCTCAGTCAGCCCCATGTTAGGCAACTAACTCAAGGCAAACTCGCAGAAATCCCAACAGATAAATGGATCTAAAATTAAAGGGATGAAGGGCAGAAATGCAACGAGTTATTGTCAACACTGCTCTAAATTTAGTTTCTGTAAACATAGATATAAAAATATATTTGTATATATTTGTATAAAGAAATAAAAATGTGTTTTTGTTGTGTTCTATTATCCATTGTGAGACACTTTAAATCAATTGAATGGGAAATACAGCAAATTCTGCATAACAAAGACATTTGCTGAGATGTTTTGTGATGGACCTCACCAGTGCTGCCATTCCAGCAGAGACACAGATTTTGTAAGCTGTGTGGCAGGAATGATTTTATTGGTCTTTTTGGCCATTTTTAATGTATTGGGACATGCCAGCCCCATGTACAGCCTGGCCTCCTTCATCTCACAGAAACAAAGTTACTTTTTAGTCCCGGTGACAGTCAAATTGACAGTGTCAAATATCTTATGATTTTAAGGTATGGGAAGAGTGGGAGTAGAACTTGAGCTTTTCTTCCTGTCTTGCTTAAACCTATTCATATTGACATACTTTCATCTGTAGCTTGCTGGTATTTCATAACAGACCAGTTCTCCATGTGCTCATTAAAGAGAAAATATGGAAGCAAGAGGAAGCTGCAAATTAATGCTGATGAAAACTGAAGAGGACAGAGGGTATTCCAATAAGTCTTTCCTGTCTCTCCCAAAATGTGCTCCAACAGAGAAATGACCTGACCCTCCAAACCGCAATCTAACAAGTGCAGGATTCCTTTTTGACTATAAACTACACAAAAAGCCCCAAGCGTAACTCTTGCTATACAGCCTTTGGGAATGTGATGATTTCTTAAGTAGACACTGTTTGCAACAAGTCAAAACGTCGAGGCAGAAGAGAATCTCACTGAATGATTTATGGGAATTTACATTACATTTCATATGGCATAGCTGTAAATGAAACTAACCACAAATGTAAAGAAAGAGAAGTCTTTATCATGTTGAAATAAATGGCTCACACGTGACTCGTGAGAAAATTATTAAGTACCAAGTCAACATTTCCCAGAAATTCTGGGTAGTGAAAAATTTTAATTTTCTTATGTCCTGGTTCCAATTTTGAAGGATTTTTCCCCTTGTCTGAAATGGCAGAATTGTCCTTGTAAAAGACATTCAGGTTCCCAGCAAACTCTGTTGTTGTGTTGTTCACCTCCAGTTCCAGTCTTCCGAGCTAATTGGATATCGTTGTGTGTATTAACTCTGCTCTCATTGTCATGAGCTAGTTGACTTCAGCTGTTCTGAAGCCACTTAGAAAGAGTGAGTTGTCTCTGGGCGAAGGCTGTGGCTTTCTCCTGTCACTCATTACACCACACCTTCACGGTGGGCAGAAGCATCCATCTCAGTGTTATCCTTCTTGAATAACATTATAAAGCTTTGTGGTCTGCAAACATGAACTCATCCCTATGCAGCCTCTGGGTACAGCTATAATGAATGTACTTGTATTTATTGACCTGTAAACCGGCTTTAAGATACACCCAGATAACCCCTTGCAGCTGTCCTCCCTTGCAGTTCTCAGTTATATCCGCCTGGTTAGGAACAAATGATCCTGATTTCTCTGGAGCTTTGGGATCTGGTAAATGAAGTGTGAATGTGATTTTGCACTAAATAAGTCTATAAAAGTAGTGATTTAATGCATGACATCTGTTTATACCTTAAAAACATGATAAACCTTTGCACAGATAGCTCAGCCAAGGCCCACAGGGATCGAGGCCTGTGTGTCGTAACAGGAAACTGTACGGGAGCAAAGGCGCAGAAACGGGACTGCTGTAAGGCCAGTGGGGAATTCTTGGAGAGAAGCATGAGGGCACACATTGCATTCCAAATGCAGCAGAGCTGCTGCCAGCATTCTTGTGAGCAGATAGGCACAGGCAGAGGGTGCCTGCCCAGTGCCTCTAGCCCTCTGCAAGCAGGGCACAGCAACAGCTGCCCCTCCCACCAGTTTGCCAGGGACCGCTGGGCACTGTGTTCAGATTCTCCAAATCCTGCTTGGAGTCTGTGGCTGAATATGTGTGGGACAGTTCAGGCAAGCAGTAACACTGTAGAGCTGCAAACAAAATGAAAAGTGAGTTATGACAAATGAAATTTCATGCCAAATGCAATCACAACTGTGGCTGCAGTCCTGGCTCCTGTATGGATGGCCCCGCTGTGTTCACTAATGGTGTGGAGAGCCATCCAACTGGAATGGGGAATGCTGTGCTTGCTATGGGGAGGCAGCCATGCATCAGGAAACACTGAGGAGGAGCATAAACCCACCGAGGAAAAGGGGATTGCAGGAACCCACGAGACATTTTTCACATTTGTGAGGAGTCAGTGCCACACTCCACCACCTTGCACCAACGAGTTTTTAAGCAACCTGGACAGAGAAAAGTCTTCAATTCTGCCAGCAGCAGATAAAATAGAATGGGTAAAATGGCTTTCCTGGGGCTCACTTCCCTGCTCCTCCCACATTGCTGCCCTGGCAGGATGAGGGACATCTCCTGAAGAAGCAAGCAAGTGGTTAAAGGGTTTCAGCCTGGCCTTCTATAACAAGGAGACATGATGGTTGGCTGAGAGGTAAAACCAGCTGCAGTTTTAATGTGATACTGCATAGCTGAACAGGGCACTAGAGGAGAACCCAGAATATGCTGCAGTTCTGCTTCTGCAGCAGTGCAGCACTTCTGCTTCTGCATTACTGGGCCGAGGTGAAGGCTCTTGCCTGGGGCATGTTAGAAGGCACTGGCATTTCCCAGCAGAACCCCTAAGATATGAGCTGGTACTTGCCCCTTCAGAGTAGCCTGAGCTCCTGGTATTTCAAAAAAATACAGGAATGACAGGGTGTCAGGTACAATCCTGGACAGAGGAAGGAGACACAGACATGAAAATCAGGTTCCCAAAGGAAGCTCCTGGTTGGAGATTAGTTGCAAACCCCTCCTGGTTTCCTAACTGCAGCTGAAAGATCTAAGGTTTATTTCTGTGGAAAATACTGATGTCCTTCTTGGGAGCTCCCATCCACAATGGACGTCTTGGCTCCAGCGAAAACCTTGGCAGCTCAGTGCTCTCGGGTGTACAGGTGGTGGTTTCTCTGATCTGGGGCTCAAACAGCCAAAAGCTAAAAAAATGGGGAACGTGTGACTCAGAGTTTAAAACTGCTGTGGTTCTGTGGGGTAAACATTATTTTAATGTGGAGGGTATATTTTCATGGGCAGTGCACATTCTAAGAAGTTCCCACATGAGTTCATTTACCACAAGTCATTACTTTGTTCTGATGAAATGTATTCTACAAATACAGCATATACAAAATCTATAGTGAGAGAGGGCAATCCTGTAAGTGGCTTTACAATAAAGGAAAGAAGTAATAGGAACACTGAAACAACTCTTTAAAAGTCTCATAAAGCAAACCAGATTGAAAATCGTTAGTGATAATACCAATGTAATTCCGGTTTAACTCCATTACACTGAGAAGTTACCAATAAATGACGAAGAAGTGCTTGCTGCACAACAGAAAGCCCAGATAACAACAGATTTTGGCAGCTTTTCTCACATTATCTATATACAGTACTGCTCAGCTTCCTAATGGAAGCAAGGTTTGAAGCTGATTTTGCTTTGTTCCAAACAATACTGTCTCCCCTTGGTATGGTATGATTGGTAGTATTTTTTCCTGAATACACACAGTCGATTCCTTCTACCTTTACATTTAAAGGTGTTATGGATAAATACAATGTCCCATAAAATTTTATTGTAGAATCTGTGACTACATTTGAGTTCACACTTTCCCTGGATAACAGTGGAATATATTTGTTTGAGGTTCAGTAGTCACCAACATTATTCATTCATTACCTGTTGGCAGATTTGTGTGCAGTGTACCATAGACTGTATATGAATGCCTGTTTTACATTTTCTGAGAGGCTGTGTATTTATTTTAGCACACCTGTACACACTGTCAAGCACCCAGATTCAGCTGGAAATTTCTTTCACATCAATGAGTTTTTCTTTGTTTCCTTTTTTTTGTAATACTTCAGAAAAATCCACAAGAGCACAGCAGTATAAAATAGGCATACATGAGCACATGTATCTAGTCAAGATTAGAAAGCAAGCTCCCAAAAGCATTCAGAAGGAAACAAAGAGACAAGGCTACCCTTGAATCAAATTGCAACTCCTTTCAGCAGTGTTATCAAATACTTTCTAAAAAGTGAATATTTTCCCCTTTTCCAGGACCACTTAAAAATGTTTAGTTCTGCTCTGAAAATTGCCTGATATTACATGTAATTTATCCAGATCTAATCTTTCCATCATAGATGTCTCGTGTTTGCTTCAGGAAAAAAAAATATAGAAATGCAAGTTGTGCATAGCAGAACTCTAATCTGAACTTGGAAAGGCTGCTCTTGTGTGTGTGTGTGTGCAGACCTGCATGTGTGCTTGTGTGTAGGGAAGGGGATGTGGCCAGGAAGGCGACCAGATAATCAAGCAGCTGGGGAAATAGGTCTAACTGTCCTTAGTCAGGCCTTTGCCATTTCCCATTGCCCTCCCCACTGCTACCAGAGCCCATGGGGACTCGTCAGAGCAGTTTCCCCACATTGCTGGAAGCAAAGCTTATCTACCACAGACTGCCAGGAAAACTCACCTCCAGGCTGGGGGAGTGTCGGGACCTGTGACGGGAAGCCCACAGTGAACCTCTTAACTCCGACCAAGGGTTCAAGCCAGGATGGAAACAGAAACTGGTTATGAAATCCAACACAGAATTTGGTGGTTAGAGTGAGTGCCATAACTAACGCCTGTCAAGAACTGGTCCTTGGAAACTGAGTGCCTTTTAGGGGTGCTAATAACACCAAGATCGTGGGTTTGATCCCTGTACTGGCCATTCTCTTAAGCACTGGAATCGATGATCCTTGTGGGTCCCTTCCAGCTCAGACTATTCTGTGATTCTGTGATTCTGTGACATGCACAGAAGCTGACTTTGAAGGATAGGACTCACCTGTCATCACTCAGGACACACCCTGGTGTAGTGCAGCAGATGGGCATGAAGCTGGGTGTGTTTTTGCTGGAAAGGTCCTGTTCCTGAGGGTAGGTATGCAGTGACCCAGTGCCAGATGCCTTAGCCACAGTCATCCTCAGGGAGCAAGGATCTGTCTGGCCCAATCAGAGGACGACTAGGCAGTGACTCTTCTCAGAATGGGCTTAATCCTCTTTAAGCTTCTGATCTTGGCCCAGAGCTTTCCTGATGGCTTCACTGGCACCATGTAAATTTCAGTCCACTGGGCTAAACAGGGAGAAAAATGTAGTATCTCAAAGAGCCACCTCACATTGGAGCCCTTTTCAAATATCCAGATCTTGGTACTGCCCTAGTTGTTTCCCTGGGTGCTGGGGAACGGGGGAGCAGAGAGCCGTGGCTGGTAGCTGCTCAGAGAGTTCATGTGACCCGGTCTAACCTTCAGTACAGATGTCATCCATAGGTGGGCTGTGATAGATCATGTGTAGGGAAGGCACTTGAAGCAATCTTCATGTTAAATGAAGATTTTTTTCACCCTGTAATTACCAATTATCATAACAAAGAAACTGAAGAGGCTGATCAGATTTGTATTGAGAACAGTTTTGTTTCCACCTCTTTTCTCTTGTCTTGGGAATAAAACATGCAAAGTACCAGGGAAGAAACTTTCTTACAAATTGTTGAATTATAACTAAGCATTTGAGAGGTTACTTATATATCTATGTATACACATATATACGTAGGAAAGCACAGAAAAGCATCAAGTTGACAGACATAATTTGTCTTACCTTATGACTAACAATCCCCCTGAAAAGTGACATACTGTGTATTTTTCCCTTCCTGTATTTTGTCATCATGATTTCTCTCACACTCAACCGCCTGCCCCTGCAAGCCAAGTTAACAAGTCAAAATCTTGAGTTCCTCAAAGAATCCTAATTACTGTGCCCCACCACTTGGGGCAGACAGTGAGACACATGCACTCTGTGATGCTTTGGGTTTTACCCCAATTATTATATAAGCAGTAATGACAGAGTGCTGCAAACACAGATGAGGCAATATCCGCTTCCTCCTTTTGTTCTGCTTTATGTGTGATCAAAGCCATCCCAGTGTCCACCTTGATTACTCTTAGGATCTAGTACAGCACATGTTCTGTGGATCTGCTGCTTGCTGGACTCCAGTTCTGGTTTTCTGGAAGTGTCGCATCCCCTGCACCAGTGCGCAGTAGCCATGCAAGTCACTGGTGGGTTTTGGCAGCAGGGATGTGAACATCAGCTTCCCTGGTGGTGCCACCAATGGGGCTCTCAGCAGGGTCAGGAACCTGGAGGACTCTGGCAGCTTTGGACAAGCTAGGTGGAGTCTAGAAACATTGAACTGTGAAGTAGTAACAGCCCTCCCCATCTAGATTTTTTAGAAAGAAGAAGGAAAGCATATACCCAAAGAAGCATGGGTGAGCATGCATTTTTGGAAACTGCAGCCTTTTCTACTGGCTTCCCTTCTTCATCCCTCAGATTTTTGAGCTGCATCAAGGATTTCTTTCCTTTCCTGTCACTGATTTTTCCATTTCACTTTGTGGGTAATTTTAGGCCCACAAACTAGTTTCTCTTTCTCTAATATTCAATATAGCTTCAAAGCGTTCAATTAAGTTTCTCTCCTTATCTTCTCTACCTTGCCAGTTCACCATGTTTGCTCCAGGCTTTTCTAACTTCTCACAGAAGTCCTGCTCTTCCCTGCCACTTCTTATGTTGGCAGTTAAAATTAACTCCTGCCATGTGCCTTACCGTTTTTTCCCTTCTCCTCTCCTTCTGATTCTTGTAAATCCACTTGCCTTAGGGTGTATTCCTGTGACAGAAGCTGTGCCTCTTCTGTGACCCTCAGCATTATTTCTCATGGGCTTCCTTTGATCAAAGTGTCTCCAGGGGAAATGGCTTCTCTTCACTGCTCTGTGAACTTTAGTCACTAAAGCTCCAATCCACACCTGCTTAAAGAAACTTAAGTAATTCATATAAGGGCAGCAAGAGCACTGTAAACATCATCTTTTCCATACAAATGTACACCAGCGAATACGAGGTTGGAAGGTAGCTCTGCACTTGCGTTTTTGGGAAACCGTGCATGAAGGGACACGTGATAAATTCTTAGAGCTCTGTAATGGACTCTGGCTACCATAGGATTTGCTTATTTTCCTGCACTAATGTACCCTCTCTGAGGGGCTGAGAATGAAAGCTTGACTGGGAGTGGGTGCGTTTATACCAAACTCTGTCTTCTTGTTTGTCTGCAGATACTCATTCTCAGACAATTAACTTTTCTAAAATAAGTATGAAATTTGAGAAAACATCAGTTTATTTGGCACAAAGGATTAAACCCAAAGAAATTAGGCTTTTTTTTACAATCTTTGTCAATTTAGCTCTGTTTTCTTTTGAAGATTCTTATTAAATAGTAACCACATTTGAAATGTAGTCTAATTAAGAACAATTCATGAAAGAGAAAGGGAGATAGAATGCTTTGACACAGTTGGTGATTGTTAATAGTTTTTCTACTAGCACATTCTAATTCTGCATCATTTGCCACAGCTGCAGAGCTGAAAAATCTGAGCCTTGACTTCTGTGTGAGAAGTAATCCTAACTTCTATTCTTGCATTAGGTGGTGAACAGTCTATTTTAATTTATTTTGGTGCCTGACTAGCAGTCCCTCTGCATGGCTGAGTGGCTGTTCCTCATTTACTGTATTCCCTTCAGCTGCATCCATTTTATATGTGAATAAATGCCTTCCTTCTGCTCCAGAGGTTTGAGACCAAGAGCTGCAGAGGTACTGTAAAAGACTGGCTTCAAGCACTTTATCTGCTTTAGACAAAGAGGATTTTAGAGCTTACTCCATAGCCTACATCTCTGTATTTCTGCCATTCTTTATTACTTTTACTATTCTTCCTGGGATACTTGTGCTTTGACTGCTCAGACTGTTCTACTATTTTTCACAGTTATTTTCCTCTCTTCTTTCTCATGTTTCTTATAACCTGTACCCACCATCTATTATCCCCATTATCACCAAATCTCTTCTTTTAGATCACGGAGCCTTCTTCTGGGCACCGCAATTCAAAACAAATAGAAGGGAAAGTTTTGTAGTTGTGGTGGTATGTGGAAGTCATGTTTTTGGGCATCCTACATCTTATTGATGAAGAGCACCATCACATTTATGTTGTTCTTACTTTTGTTTGTGTGTTAGAAAGCATCCTGTGTGGTGTTTGGTTGAAGTTCCAAAACCACTCTAAAACAGAGCTCATAACACAGTAGGGTCACTCATGACAGAGTGATGACACTGTTCCTGCTTGTCATTTTCCAATTCCATGCTAAGTCAGGTGCACTCATCGGGACACCATATATTTATTTTGAGAGATTTTCTGATATTTCAGGCTGGGGTTTTTTTAGTAGATGATCTTTCTCTTGTAGTAACAAAATTTCAGTGTTTTCTAGGCTTTGATACTCATCTGAATTCAGCAGCAGCTCAAAGTTGGAAAAAACAAATCTCTCTAGAGGAGAAATATAGCAAAAAGAATTTCTCAGCCACCCCTTGTGTATAGCATCTAAGCAAAATCAGAAAAAGCAATTGGAAAAAAATACTGTGGTCTACCCAAATCTCTACTAAAACAGACTACTAAAATAGATGGCATTTTTATGACAATATATGAAGTGATACTGATATGGAGTTATTTTGTCTTTCCCTAGGGAAAATATCAGTAAGGTGAAACAGAACTTTTCCATGAAAAGTTTCAATTAGCTTGGTATATTGATCCAGAAGGCTTACTAAGCCCAGGAGTGATTCCAGGAGGTGAAAGTGACTGAGATTCACACCAACCAGTACTTAATGATTAAAGCATTCTCCTGAGATGCATGAGGCACAAACTGAAATTCTTACCTCTCCTCTTTGGCTGGTAATTATTTGGCTAAATATATAAAACATGGTAGTTCAATTTAGGAGGTGAAGATATTTCTCCATAACCCTGTTTTTCCAAGAAGCTGCTTGAAGCGGGGTAAGTGCAGGCAGACTTACTCCTGTGACCATCACATTCAGCAGATTTCTGTCCACAGACTAATTTCCAGGTAATTGTTTATCCTCAGGTGGAGATGCTCGTACTCTCTTATCTATGTTGTCTTTCCTAAGCAAGGTGGTTTTCTTCTCACTCTGTTCAGAACAGAAAGTTTCGGACTCCCAAAATTTTTCAAGCAAAGCAAAGCTCCTCAGTTTCCTGGCCTGAGCCAAATTAGATCTGTGTAAATGGCTACAGCCACAAGAATACCACATTCTGCTGATGTACCCCTGCACAAGCCTGGACCTATCAAATGTGAGTAGTGTAACTATCTTTTATAAATGCGCTTGAAATGGGATTTCTATCTCTTCCATAATACTTCAGATAGCTTACTTTTTGCTGCTCCTCATTACTCACAGCAATTTTGTGTACTGCTTTCCATTTATCGTCTGGCCAGGAGGAAAGCTGCTGACAATGAGAATCAGGGCTCTGTAATCCTCTCCCATATCTGATGCTCCCACTACCACATGTGGCCCTGTGACATATGTCCAGAGAGAGCTCTTGTAGAAAGTGCACACTCACAGGGATGCCCAGGTGTTTGCAGAACATGTGGGAGAATGCATTTGAAAACAAAATGAGTAAATATATTAATGGGAAGAACCTGCAGTACTTGGGACAAACACCTTCCAAGAGCTAATGAGCCCTTCTCTAACGTGGCAGTGATGTGTTTGGCTGATGTGCTCCTGCTTGTCCTAGCTAAGTCCTCTGAACTTATGAACTGAACCTTTGTTTTCAGTGTTAGCATTACTAGACTTAAGTATAGCATGAGTTGCTGACATGTTCAGACACTGATCTATTATTGAAAAATGTGCCGCTCCCTGAGCCTGATTGGTAGTCACCATGCATTTCAGAGGTAAATAGCACCTGTGGTGAGCACTGAATCCAGCAGGAGCAAAGAGTGTTATTAAATCAGCATTTGTGTTGAGGTGGTTGCAGCAAAACCAGATAAATGAGTTCAGTTGTCCTATGTGGTGCCTCTCTCAAGATCCTTTCTTCACTATGCTTCTAAAGCCCTGAATTATTATAATGACACACGTGATCTGTTGAATTTGAAAATTAATATTTAACTGCATTGACTTGTTGGTAGTTACATCACAGACAGATCCTAGATCCCATTTTGATGATGGGAAACAAAAACAACAAAAATCCAGAGTGGCTTAGATCTGTTTTATAAGACTGTCATCTGAAACTGTATTTGTGTTTGCGTTTTTAGAATGAGGGGAAAAGCCTTGCTATACTGGAGCGGAAGTCTCCATCCTCCATTTCAGAGCTCTAGGATGAAAGATGCTAAAGCAAGAGCATGTCTAACTGTACACTGTCTCTGAACATAAATCCTGCCCCCTGTTGTGGCAAAAATCACAGTTCCATGCCTGACTGGACAGCAGGTGGAAGTTTTCTATGCGTATTAACATGGAAGTAAAATCTAAGGAGATACATGTCATGCCTACTTGTACATGCATAACCAGAGAAGTTAGTTTCTACTTTCTAAACACTGTATTTAAAATAAGCAAACAGAACTATAGCATAACTACGGAGCCAATTATTGAACAGCATATCAGAAAATCAGGATATCACAGTTCTCATTAAAGTTCTCATTTGTCATAGCAGACTTGAGCACTTTCATCAAATAACTTCATCCTGCTGTGCCTCATATTCTTCCTCAAAAAATCAGGATAGATAGATCTCTTATAGAATGTTTGAGGCAAATATTTGCTGTCACTCTGTACATCATTTCATTAGAAAATACTATTTTTTTAATAAATGGGCATTCAAAACACGTAAAAACTGTAATTTCCATCAAGAAACATAAAAAGTTGTTTCAGAAATATTCGAGATCCTGTAGTGGTGGAGTTCTTGTGAGGATGGGGCTAGGAGTACTTTACAGGACCCAGATGTCGTGCAGTGCAGGACAAGTTACAGAAGTTTCCATATTTCCTCATGACTTTGTTTTGAAGCTAAAGAGGATGCCTGTAATGGTAATTGAATGTCAGAATAGGATGTGCTCAGGGATGAAGGTGGCTATCCCAGGGTACTCAGAGCTCAAATAGCATGGCTGATAGCGTTCACCAGCAGGTACAGTCTGACATCTCCAGAGAGAGCCCACCTGTGGCCTAAAGATCAGCAGCTGAGCCAGTTGTCATTATGGAGAAGGAACAGTGCTTTTTCATAGTGCTGCTGCCTTGTTACCCCCATGTTGCTCCTCCTGGGGCTCCATTCACCCTTCTGGTCACCTAAAATCATGCAGAAGGGGTCCAGAGTGATGTTGAGCATGTAAATGCGATGACTGGGTAAGGTAAGCATGGGCACAAACAGCTGGGGACAGGTCACAGTGAAGTAAGTTAAGGAATGGCAGAGAGAAGATAAAAGGGGAACAGGAAAGCTGTGCAAGGAAAGAGCTCAGGTGGTTGTTCCCTTAATTAGGACAGGAGCTCACTGCCACAAGGACTCAGTGAGTCATTCGTAAGATAATTGAGCTGTTGTAGGTGGCAGATTCTGGAAGAGATACAAAACCTGTTTCAGACCACAAGCCAGTTTTGGATTACTGAGGGCCTGCACCTAACATGGGTACTGTTTACTTCAGGTTTACACAGTTTTAGTACACCAAAACCACACTCCCTCATCTATGACAAGACCCTAAACTGGAAAGGTAGCTGGAGCAATCCAGCCAGATCACTATACAGCAAAAGCTTTAGGCAGTGAGGATAAAACTCATGTGAGTAACAGAATCAGCTTTTGTCATTACTTGCAATGAAACCCGTGACTCATCTACCCTCAAAAATTTATTTCCATGGTACTCTCAGTGTCATTTTTGACTGTGAAAGGTTCAAGTGAATCATTTATGAACATATTCTGGCAACTCAGCCAAGGGATATTCTTCCAAGCTTGGTTTCTTGACAAGACAAAAATGGAAAACAAAAACCTGAATCTGATCAAACTGGAGCTTCTTTCAAAATTTCAGCTCAGCCCAGGAAAATTGAGTTCAAAGATCTCCTCTGGTCTAGAGCCAATGATTCAAACTTAATGTCTCTGCCTGTCAGAAAGGATAACATATAATTACCTACCTCACCAGGGCATTGCAAAAATTAGTTATTATTTGCATAGAGTGGTTGAATAATTTAAAAATCTTCACCTCAGCTCTTGTGGAAGATTGTCTTTCTAAAGTAAAATAAAGTATTAGTAATTTCAAATTGGTAGTAGAGGAGAAGACAGTTCTTCAGATCACAGCTTGAGTAATTCAGTGATGCCCAAAAGAAACAGGCAGGTACCAGGGAATAGATGGGTTGTGAAGGACCAGATAGCTTGCTTCTGTAGCAGACCTCCTCTTGTAGGATCTGGGACCACCTATTTGTCCTTCAGATGGAAGACAGAAGCAGTAATTAAAGAAAACCTCAGGAAGTTGCTTGGTTTTTTGTTTGTTTCCAGTTCAACTGCCCTGCACTTTTATCAGAGCTTTCCCTCATTTCTTGGTTAACCACACTTAATGGCACCCCATTTCCCCCCCAGAAGATCCATATCATCTGCTTATCTCCCAGGATTTTGTGCTGCTTTCACCTCACACAGCAGAACTGCAATGACAGGGAAGCTGTAATTTGGTTTTGGTATTTAGATTGCACTTATCAAAACAGTTCATTTGCATTCACAGTCTCACCCTTGAGTACACCTGACATTTGAAGTCCATTATATTTGAAAATGTCTTGTCTGTCGTTTGCAAGATAGGAGAAACAAGGTGTGCTGTGTTCCCAAAAACTGAACAACAAAATCTCTTCTGTCCACATGCTTCTTCAATTCAGCATTAGTTCTTGTTTCCATCCACTGTAGTGGGGGTGGCACATCAGCACTGAGCCGAGATATGCAGAAGAGACCTGCTCCAACTGGTTTTTAAGTGCTATGCCAGAAGCCATGGTCGGGACCCCACGCTCCATGCACCACACTCACAGGCCAAGGACACTGGGTTTGCATCGGGGTTTGTAGGGTAGGGACTTTCCAGATAGAGTGTATCCTAGCTACCCAGTGTCAAGAAAGCCTGACTAGATTTCTTTCTTTCTTGGATTGTCTGATTCAAAAGGAAGTACTCAGAATCCAAATTGTTACACAGTTCTACTATGAATTATTTAAAATTCTGGTATCCAGGTTTCCTCCATCCTTAAGACAGGTAGCCCTTCATTCACACAGGGTGTCACCACATTTTTTTAGCCAGGCAAGATATATTACACAAGGTTGCAGATATGGTGCCTTGGACAGGTTTGCAATAAGAAAGAACTATAACAATCTCAGTGCAGAAAGCTTTTACAGTTATATTTTGTTGCCTGAGTGATCATAAGCTATCTAAACACCCTTAAGTCCCTACATAAAGGGTGGAGGAAGGAAGGAGATCAGGATGGGATTACCATGAAGACAGGGTGTTCAGGAGTCTCCCTGAGGTCTGGGAACATTAGTTTAATCTCCTAGGCTTGTGCTGTCTACTCTAGTATGACCTCTTGTGATTTCACCTTCAGAGTCACTTGGGTCTGTAAAAGAGAAAAAACGGTAAAAACAGGCATTTCATTTTTCTTTCCCAGGGAAGACTCACAGATATGGTTGGGGTTGATCATTCACACATTTTTTTGTATCAAAACGACTTTCTGGCTTGGAGTTTCCTGACTGAGATATGCCATACCATGGCATAGTGAAGTATTCCTATAGGAGCATAAGGTTTACCTTGTGCTTTGCTCCTCAGTCCAGGATTACTGGAAGAAACGAGAAGATAGATAAAATAGAGAAGCAAAAAGGGACATACAGAGGAGATAAAAATGAGCTGTATGCTAACCCCGCTAACCACCGAGGAATATTCTTTCCTAATTGCATAAGTATTAATTTTATTATTTCATTGCTTCTCCCCCTCTCTCTCCCCTTAGCTTTGTTTGGGGTTGGGATTAATTAGCATAAGATGTTAGAGCATATAAATTGCAGCAAACTTCTGCTTTATTCCACAGCTGGGGTGGCCAAGACACTTAAAAGCAAATTCTCATTGATGTTTCTGGGAAGAGGTTCAGAAAGGATTTTAACCTACATAGTTTTGATGTGTAACAGGAACTAAAGGAAAAGGGATTACATTAAAAGAAAAAGATATCCTTCTCTACCCACCCAATCTTTCAACAGTTCATTTCAGTTATTTATATAATGAAAAACAATAGTTCCAGCAGAGAGGGCAATGTACTATGAATTTTCCACTTCTGCATATCTACCCCCTGTGGTAAAGTTCACACCAATGACAAAGAAGCTACTCAAAAAGAACAACTTCTGGTTATTTTGTTTTGCATTCGAAATACCATTTATAACTAAAATCCCTCTGAACCTTATTAAGAAATTCAAGCAAACATTTTTGCTTCATTCTTCTCACTTATATCAGCCCAAAGGCATAAATTAGAAGCAAATACCTTATGCATGTAAATGTCCATGGGCATCTGCATTCCCACAAGAGCCCTAGGCCTGCAGGAATATTTCCAGAGGACAATACAGTTGTGAAAATATCTGTAAGAGCGCCTTTTGAAAAGCCACAGTCCCTGAATATGTTCTCACTAATAAGCATTTGGAACTAGATTTCAAGACTGAAGGAGCTTTTCTTGTGAAACTGGGTTGGGTACACAGGGATATGTGTGGCTGGTTGAAAAGGACATGGGAGGTCCAAATGTACCATTCCATAAATGACCCCCTTATTGTCTTATTCTGATAGAGGATGCTTCTTTTTTTCTTTTTCCCAAAGCTATTTCCTTCCCCTTCCTTCTACCTATGAGTGAAAAGTGCACTCATTAAGAGCCATGAGATCTACATTTCTTCATTAAAAGTATATTAAAAAACACAAACCAGAATTAGAGCTGCATAATGCAGTCCCCATCACATGATAAAGTACCACCAACAAGAAATATTGCTATCAACACTGTCTTATATTCATTAAGCAAACACTGCTTGAGATGGTGCTCAGATATTCTTCATTTTTCTATTACATGATCCAAGGGACTTTATTTTCTTCTGATTATGGAAACAACTGAACATTACACCTATAAGTTCTAGTTGTTTGCTCCATCATTTTCTTTTAATAGGTTTCAACAGCAAAGAGAAAATTAAACGAGGGAAATCTTGTAACAGAAAATGGAGAATACCTGATTATGTGCATTCAGCAATTACTGGCGGGGGTGGAGGGAGGGTAGATCTTTTTAAGCTGTGCCTACAGGGCACTTCCACTGCTTTGGTACATAGGCACACAGCTTGCCACTCATATTTTGTGAAGGTATTTCACATAAAATTCCAACTACTTGCAAGACAGTGCTTTGATACACACTTATCTGAAACGGAACAAGGACTGTGTTTGCAGTTTATCCAACGGGACTGAGTTTGCATTTTATCCAGCAAATGAAAATGGACTTAGGCTTCAGCAAAATTCCAGCAACGGCCAAAAGGATATCTCTCACAGCCTGGCTGTCACTGCCTTGAAGGTGCCTAGGTCCCCTGTGTCTGACTGAAAACCTGCACATGCGCTGGGCATCGTCCCATGCAATAAGGTGCTCCTCTCCCAGCTGGGCTAAGTGACCGTGCACTTTGTTTCTGCTAAAACCTAGTACAGTTCAGGAGATGAGGATGCTTCTGTCCATGGAAAGGGATGAGCTGCCTCCAGTAATCATTGCCTAAGCCTGCTGGACTGATAGGACAGGGCACAGAGCAAAATCCAGCAGCTGACATTAGGAACAGTGATGGCAGCTGTTGCACTCTCCATTTCCACGTCCCTAGACCCTTCCAAGGTGCAGTGTTTTCTTAGCAGTAGAACAACTGCTCTTGGGGATTCAGTTTCCAACAAGAGCATCTTGATCAGCAGCCTGCATCTCCCTGTGGAAGCTGTGCCACCGTGCTGGAAAAGAGTTTAATCATAACAGGGAGGATTTAAATGCCAGTAGTGTCAATGGGGCATTCAGCTGAGAAGGCACCTTTGATTCCTGAGGACTCTCAAGGCTGCCTCTGGATTTTATTCAGTAGTTGGAAAAATAAACGAACATACCAAACCAAACAAAACCCTACTGGTGAGAAACTCCTGCTCCGCTCTGGGTTATTCTTTAACAAGACATAGATACAAGGTGCCTTCTTCCCCCATGATAATGTTCTAGATGGCATATGGAACTTCTGCCCTGTAGCCCGTGATAAGTGCCTAAGGCATCTCCTGACTCAACTGATGCAGCAGGATGCAAATTTGGCTGATTGCAGGTGACTTGCAACTCCCCAGTCAGGCTAGTATAGATGCTAGTAACTCAACAGGATAGGAGGAATAGGCATGCAAGTCTCTCCTCGGAGACAGAGAGGTTCTCATAAATTAGGTGCTGCAAAGGTCACATTAACTTTTGATCCTGTTGCTACCAGCCTCTGGGGCCTCTCTAGCAGCTCAGTACTACCTTAAAAGTGAAATTTAAGTTCTCTGCAAGCGAATTGCAGCAACATAAAGAAACCTGACTCTAAAGCAGAGTCAGGCATATGTAGAAGACATATGTGCAAAGCTCTGCAGGTTATGAAAGGATTCTTTGTTTCCACCACAGCAGCTGGAGATGAACTACCACTATTCTGTTGCTTCCAGGGCAATGACAGCCTGGTTAAGCTGAGCTCCCCTCAGTCCTCTTCCCTGATGGAGGTATCGTGCTGCAAGAAATTGATACGTTCTGTGAAGGAGAAAATAATTCAGCTAGAGATTTGCCTGTCTTCGTAATAGCCATTGCATGCTGGTTTTTACCTCTAAAATTGCCTGTGTTTTAAGATGTACCCAGAATCATTAAATGAATATCATTTGGGCTTGTAGCTGGAAGGAATACGGTCCTACCTGCTTCATGCATAGGGAGCACTTGGCTGTTTGTTGCTGGAAAATGTCTCACACAAGAGAAGGACTCAATGTCAAAGTAACAAAGCTGAAGGTAATCCTCGGCTCAGAAAAATGTGCCATAAACTAGCTCCACTCAGCTCTTCTCTTCAGAAGACAGAAAAGAGGAGTTTGTGCTAAAGCGTCTTGCTACAATACATATCAGATTGCTAATCTCACTTTGGAGCTGAATGCAGAAGCTGCATTTCAGTGCTGCTGACTAAGAGATAGAAAGAACAGCTCCACAGCTAAGCAGCTGCACGCTGAGAATGTTTGTGACCACCCCACTGGTGTAAGGGTCTGAAGCCCCATGAGACTTTGCACGTCAAGATCAAGGGGGCACAGTGCATGTTTTGTGAGATATCCCACCTGTCCTCAGATACTGCAAAAACTTCTGTCAGGCACATCTCCAGGGATTGTTCAAGGACCATCTATGAAGACAGTATCCTTATAGACCCGCCATGCTTTGCAATTTGGGAGAGTTTGCTCCTTTGTTTTCCCAAGTAGGTAATTATTAATACATGTAAGAAAAAGAAACAGTTCAGAACATACATGCACCCTTTCCTCTGCCACTTGTATTCAAGAATGCACAAACCACTGTTTCTTTTAATCTCACATGACCACAAGCTGTTTCCCAAATGCTGGCTTTAAAATCAGCTTGTGGTTTTGGAGAAATATAGGACAAGTAGCACAGCCAGATTTGCTGTGAGTGTTGTGACTGCCTAGACCACCTAATGGTGAAGAAACCAAGACTCCAGCACAGTTCCCTCTCTTCTGCCTCCCCAGTCTGTTGCAGCTGTATCTGTATCCTGCCTACTGCTCTGTTGCTATGCCAGCTTCAGTCAGAAGTTATCTGTATGGTAATACACAGCTGGTTACAGGCAGCAGTGCTACTTTCACAGCATAATACAGAATAAATGAACAAAATGAACATAAGTTGCTGGAGGATGGCAGGGTACTTTGAGGAGCAGCATAGCACTTGCCACTCAGCCAGATAACCTGTGCCATGTCTGTTTGCTTTCCCTGGGCATGGGCTTGCTGTCCAGAGTTCATTGGCAAAGCCAGCACATCCACATAGTGTGCAAGGAGAATATATGTGTGTGTCTGTATGTTCCTGCCCTGGGGAGTTTCGTTTCCAACCTAGTTACAATACCTTGGGGTGTTCTTCTCATACCGTGACCCCCAGCTTGGTCACTCCCGATGGGTGGGTCTCAGTGGGTCTCAGGCCAGTGCCTGTGCTGTATAACACATGAGAATTAAGGTCCTGCCTTCTGGTCATTTTGATTTAATGCTGTATTGGCATCTGTGCTGGTACCTCCACTGGACATTACTGTCCCAGTGAAAGAGGCAGTGCCTTTCCCAGAGCTCCAGCTGTTCAAAACCCCAAACCAGTGCTGATTTCAGCTTGTTCACATATTTTTAGCAACAAACTGCAGCGGATGAGGAGCAGAGGCGCTCACTGTTCTGCTGCCTTAGCTGGCTTGCAGTAACTCCTGGGAGGTGGCTGGGCATCATTCCACCTTAAATTCCCCTCCAACATGAATCATAGTGCCAAGGAATAATAGAACTATTGAGTTTGGGAAAGATCTCTAAGGTTATCAAGTCCAGCCACTAACCCAGTTCCGCCGAGTTCATGTCACTATACCATGTGCCACATCTACACGTCTTTTAAACACCTCCAAGGATTGTGACTCAACCTCTTCCTTGGGCAGCCTGTGCCAGTGCTTGACAACCCCTTCTGTGAAGAATTTTTCCCTCATATTTAATCTAAACCTCCTCTGCCACAACCTGAGGCCACTTCCTCTCATCTTTTCACTTTGAGATATGAGAGAAGAGACTGACCCCCACCTGGCCACAACCTTCTTTCAGGTAGTTATAGAGCGATAAGGTCCCCCTGGTCTTCCTCTTCTCCAGGTTGAACAACCCCAGCTCCCTCAGCCACCCCTCATGAGACTTGTGCTCCAGACTCTTCAGCACCTTTGCTGCCCTGGACACACCCCAGCACCTCAATGTCTTTCTTGTAGGGAGGGGCACAAAATTGAACACAGGATTTGAGTGCTGAGTACATGGAAAGAATTGCTTCCCTGGTCCTGCTGGCCACACTACTTCTCATACACGCCAGGATGCCACTGGCCATGAAAAGAGCAGGTGCCCAGGGAAATCAGGTTAGGTTGTTTTTTTTTTTTAATTGACAAAGTTACATATTAATAGAAAGAACAGAAGCATCTAGTGCCTGATTTTTGACCCCACAGCTTTCAGTGTGACCCACAGACATGCACTGACTCAGGGCAAACAGGTGGCAGGATGTTCTCTCTTACAAACTCTGTAAGACCAGCAGATTCCAAGAAATTGCTGCTGTATGTGTTTTGCTTCTCTGTGCCCCACTGTTCTTTCTCTTTTGCTTTTGCATGTCTGTTTGCATTCCTTTATCCTGAATCTTTGCAGCAGTTCCTTATAGATGCTGGTGCCCAGTACAGCAAAATACAGCTTGATTGGCTCACAATCAACACTTCATAATAAAAATCACGTAGTATTGTCTGATATAAGTCAGACATAGTGGAGAATAATTTAGGTTTTTTCTTCTCTCTCATATCAAGAAATTTGAGGACACTTTGGTAATTTTGCCATAATTCTGTGTGTCACTTTGGACGCCTTCAGAGGCCACTGAGTTGCAAACAGCTATCAATTTGTGAGCCTTGAGCAACCTTTATGTAGCAGTTTGCATGTAGCATAACTGCAATAAGCACGAATTTTGCCTATAAACAGGTACTACTTCCCATTCTTTAGGGATTTCTTTGGTAGGAGGAATTATATTAAAAATAGACACTTAGTTTTGCAATTATCTCAGAAATCATGTTTAAAATACAGTTTTAAGGGTAACTCTTTACTGACAATGGATTTTGAATCAAATGTTCTCCTCTGTTCTGTGCAGACTGTTTTTAAGCAGTGTGGTATGGTATTGCTCTATGAGGTCAGCTGAGATTTTGGAATTAAATTCCTTCACTATGTAACTTTCCAAATCTCACTCTCCATTTTCTTGTCCTTCCTATACTACAGGCTGCCTTTTTCATCAGGTTTTTATCTACAACAGTCAGATGATACACTTTAGTTCCACAAAGCCTCAGCACCATAAAATTCAGATATAGTCTGGATGGTGTGAAGATGTGTCAATCTCTTTTCTTAAAAAGAAGTTAAACTTTACACTAAACAAAACATACTTACCTTGGAAATTTGTACTCAAATGAGAGAAACAAACTTCTGCCTCCCTCGAGAGGGCTGTATTGCTTAAAAGCTGCCATTACCTAGGCAGGCAGAGGAGTTACTTGCCCACATTGCACAAAGACTACAATCTCACTGTGAGATTCTCTGTCTACAACACTTTTGCATGGGGTATCAGTGGACCTTTATCCACCAGTTTCCACTTGAGAAGCCCTCCTATGGCTTCTAGGAAAGGTATTGAGCTAACATCAGGCTTTAAATAGTCTAGCTCCAGCTGGCAACTAAGAACCAGGCATCTGCTCTCTCACTCCTCACCCCCGCCCTTCCCCCAGTAGGATGGGGAAGTGAATTTGAAAAAAAAAAGGATAAAACCTGTGAGTTAAGAACCAGTTTAATAAATGGAAAAAACCATCATCCTCCTCATCATCAGCATCATGTAATGAAAAGGGAGGTAAGAGAGAGGAATAAAACCCAGGAAAGAAAAGTGTTTCACGATACAGTTGCCCACCACCTGCTGACCAATGCCAGACCCTGTCCCCCCGCATTGATCAACCCCTCCCAGCAACTCCCCCCAGTTTATATACTGGGCATGATGTCCTGTGGTATAGAATATCCCTTTGGAAATTTGGGTCAGCTGTCCACGCTATGCTCCCTCCCAGCTTCTTGTGCACCTCCTCACTGGCAGACCATGGAACACTGGAAGTCCTTCATTGGGGTAAGCACTGCTGAGCAACAACAAAAACATCAGTGTGCTACCAACAATATTCTCATGCTAAACCCAAAACACAGCTCTGTACCAGCTACTAGGAGGAAAATTAACTCTATCCCAGCTGAAACCAGGACACCTGGCTAAGTGTAATGCAGTAAGGTGAAGAAAGAAAGAAATTTTTCTTCTGGACATTTAGTCAGCAAAAGCAAGACTTTAAGAGGAAAAATCCAGACACTAGTCATTATGGCGTAGCATTAATCAAAGAGCAAAGTAAAACTGGAGATTTAGCCAAGAAGTGAAGTCATGCTGAACAGCACAAAGTCACCTTCTAGATGAAAGCCTTGTGCGACACCACTGCTAGTATGTCCCATCCAGGTGGTGTGGTTCTCCACTTCAGCATTCTATCAGACATGGCTCTTCTCTAGTCCTGTGCAGGTTAGGCATTAAAAAGCCTCTTAGGTACTGTGAACAGGCCTAAGCTGGTACACAAGCACTAACATGAGAATTAATAACAGAGATTTTTAGAGAAAGTTTCCAAAATTTCTGTCTTGCTTTTGGAAATGGCTAATCTTATCAGCTAAGATTAGGTCTGTCCTTTCTTCAAACAAGTAAATACAAACTAGTGACTCTGAGGCATCCCTGCAGCATGAAAAACATCTCATCCTCATATTTACTGTCAGACAAGGCCAAAATAATTCTTTGTATCAACACTAGTGAGGACCTAACTGGTAGGATGAGCCTTTTTTGATAAATGCTAAATTAAAAGTCTATAGAGCAAGAAAGGCCTATAAAGTTGTTTCCCCTGCAATCAGGGTGAACAAGCAATGTAAAAGTGTCTTGTAGCCCATTTTTTCTCTGCTTCTGCTGTGCTTAGGCCAATTTGTAGTTTGGGTTGGGAGCAGTGTAGTCTCAGTGTTAGAGGCACACTAGCTAAAGCTGTCCCTATAACTCAGGTAATCCATCTGCCTCTGCTGTTCATCTCCCTTAATGATTTTTGGCTTTGTCTGGTGGCTGAGCAGAAAGGGCCTCACTGAATTATCTCATCACTTCTGATAGTCTCTGCAGCACCAGGCAGAATCCTGCTAGACCAGACACTCACTAAAAGAGTCAGCCCAGTGCCACCTTTAACTTCAGAGCCACCCTGGATCACCGCCAAAGACCAAAATCAGGAGAAATCTAGGATTTTATTCCCTGTTACAGTTAGTTAAGTTACTAAACCAAATGGCATGCACTTGGAGTTGTGCAAAGCCTTTGACACTGGTGATACTGGCACAGGTTGCCCAGAGAAGCTGTGGATGTGCCATTCCTGGCAGTGTTCTAGGCCAGGTGGGATGAGGCTTTGAGCAACCTGCTCTAGTGGGTGGCATACATGCTTATGGCACAGGGTTGGAACTAGAACATCTTTGAGGTTCTTCCAACCCAAACTATTCTATGATTCTGCAGACCTTTCTGATAACCTCACAGCATAACAAGCAAAAAATCTTTCAGAAAAAGGAGACCGCTTCAGTAGTTGTCTTGCTCAGTGCTCATCAGCTGTTAGAGGCAAAGAAATCTGTCTCTCTGTAGCTTCAGGCCCCATGATTTGGCTCAGCAGTCAGTTTTCCAAGCCACATTTAAAAGGATTGCTAACTAACTACTCTTTCCTATTATCTGTCACTAGACATTAATTTTTGGGGTAGAGGTTGTACATTGGAGTTTTTAGGAGAATGCTAATGATGTAATGGTAGGGGAGGGGAACCTTTTGATGCCACAGTAACTGAAGAGAGAGAAATGAAGCCAAAATATTGCAAACCAATAATAAATCTAACAAACCAATGCAATCAAGTGGAGCAAAAATCACTTTAAGTGGCTTTGTATTTGCATTCACCATCAAGGTCTCATTTATGCAATTATTGTAATATTGATCCTTTTGCAAAGGAAAAAGTGTAGTGATTAAATTTTTTAAAATATAAGAATAACAAAAATCAATGTTCTTCTAAACAGGGATCGGCTGGAAGAGTTCAAAACTTCAGGATAACTGTCATTATCCTGAAGCCTGGAGCTCAGTTATTTACCAGCAGTGGTTCTAAATTCTAAATCTCACTCTGCTCATCCAAATCACTTATGAGAAGGACTTGGTTTACAGTAAATTCCTTTCCCTTGGAGCTGTTTCCTGCATTGTATAGGCATTTTCAGAGATGAGAAGTGGGCAAGGTTTCTGGAAGCACTGGGTTCCTAAAGAAAACGATTATGCATCTAGGAGGGTTTTCTGAAATATCTAAATAGCTTATAATCTATTTCTGTGGATTTCAGCTCACTGTGATACCTCTGCAGGTATGTATTTGAATCCCAAATGTCTTAGAAAATATACAAAAGATACTGCAACCACCTCTCTCGGTTTGTGTTACTGAGCATTTCATAATTTATCTGCATTTTGGAAATCCTTTGCATACATTTTAAGTAAATATATTTCCATAAAACACTCTCCAGGGATAAGTGCATTTCTGAGAAACTATAAGAGAACCTGGGTAGATATATCTCAAATAGACTGTTGCTTTTTTAAAGGGAAAATGGTACCAGTTTTGGTTTCAGACTGAGTGCATTTCCTGAGATACAGAGTCCAACCAGTATGTAGTGCTTGCCATTGATTCCACAAAGTCAGCATCTATTTTACAGTTTTAACATAGGTAAACTAAGCCTAAATCAAACATTTATGCTATTCCAGCAAGTTGTAATGCAAGTCAGTCTGTCAATCATGCCCCCACACAGATCTATTATTCCATTTGATTGCCAGATACAAGCAATTTGAAAACAAATGCTCCTAAAATGGTTTGATTGCTCTTCTTGTAAGTAATCAATTACTCCTTAATTGCCTGACAAATATATGATTTGATGATGTCTCTTGTACTGTCTCCCTCTCTGCTTTGTCCATGTGCTCAAAATATATATCTGCCCTATAAAACCCCCTCCACCTTGCAAGCAGTACAAAATGATCCTCATCCAGCTGCTGAGATTGCTTCCAATCTAGATTACAGAGTAATCTAGTCCAGCAGTGACCTTTGATAGCCAGCTCTGATCAGGACAGGCCTAGCAATCCCTCTGAGCATGGGAATTGCTGAATTTCAGATGGGGCTGGGATGAACTCTATGCATATCAACCCGCTCAGCCTGACTGTAACAGGGACTGCAGTGCTGTGGGGGCAATCAAATACTGGGTACTTTGGTTAGGCATGAGCAGAACATACTTGATGAAAGGTAGTTGTTGAATTAGTCATGAACCAGCTTGTTACCCCTAATGGAAAGATAAAAACTGAATTTCATGTTGTTAGGATGTGACCTCCCCTGGAAAAAAGGTCATACCTCTATGGACCACTTCTGCTAAGTGTCTGGGAATAACCTTGTATAGCTCTGGAGATTGCCATTTCTGTGTCAGTTTAATCTAATCTAGGACTGTATTGCTGCTGAAAATGATGTCCTATTCCCTCTTCCAACTTGTGGTTTCAGGTCCCTCTGCCTGACTTGTAGTAATGCTAGTAAAAGGGCAGGAAAACACGAGGCAGGGGGAGGGACTCCTTCTAATGGGCTTGCTTGGTGCAGAGCAATAGCCAGGCTGCCAGCTGGAGAGGACAGCCCCTGCTGTCTGGTCAAATACACAGAGAAGAATCATACTGAAAGCTTTCACACTAATAGCACAATGTAGGTGATGCACTGCAGGAGTAGCACAAGTCTCCTTTCTGCAGTGAGCACTCCTGCATTGTCTAGAGGATGCTGGAAAGGCAGAAGTTGTCATGGCAGAGCAACAGAAGTGCAACAGCAGCACGTAAGCACTGAACTCAACTTTCAGTACATGGGAGTTGGTTAAGCTTGATGTCTCAAAATCAGCCATCTTGTTGGGGTTTTACCTTTGAAATTTTTGGCATGGGAAATAACAATAGGTAAAGTCCCAGCTACACTTAGGAAATGTGATGTTAAATTATTGTATTTGAAGGAAATTAAGCCATCTCCTTCCCAAGTGCTGATCCACAAGCACATTCAATTTCTGCCCTTCTACTGCACAACTTCAGAGCCGTATCTTTCCAATTCCTCAGTGCACTGCTTTCTGTCTTCCCTGTGTTGCATCTCTGCCTATAATTCATCCCCCAGGGTGAAGGAACGGTGGGAAGGAGTTTAGTCTTGGCAAAGGGTCACTCAGGACAACCACAGGAACCATGACCTACCCCTCACAAGGGACCGAGTTAACGTGTTCAAGCAGCCCATGAGAACTGCCTGCAGCAACTTTCTCTTCATCTGGAGCATATCTGGGCAAGGTAATTTAGTAGCTGAACTGGCTTTCTGTCAGCTCAGAACAAATGCCAGTGCTGGGCAGTTTCATGGGATGAAGTAATTCAGTGGGGTGAAGGCTACTGGGGCTACCTGAGGTTTCATACAACCACAGGGACTCTCCCTATCTGCCTAAGACTTGCTTTGGAACAACTGAAAGCACATCCAAGCCTTAGCAGAACATGGTCTCTTTAGCCCTCTCCTCATGGAAAGATTGGGTGTTTAAGACATCGCAACAGCACTTAGATACTTCCCTCAACAACAAACACCAAAAAAAAAAAAAAAAAAAAAAAAATTTTAAAAAGACAGAAATTACCCGTATTCCAGAAAGACAGAAATATTTCACCAGGGTAGAAATCTGAAATCAGCAGCTCAGATGCTCCTTGTGCATCAACACGTGGAGTTGTTGTAGTAGTTGTTAAGCTTTCTGTTACTTATCCTGCTCTGCTGTCACTTCAGCTTCAGGAACTCGCTAAGCTTTTCCATAGCTAATGTCTTCTACCAGAAACAAGGAGAAACAGGAAAGCAGCTGCAGTTGAATAAAAAGGTCGAAAACCGTAACAGCGATGCAGAATCTCTGATGCTGGTTCTCAATCCAAGGCATTCATTATCTTGCTCTGCACAAAAACATTTTTCCTATTCCTACCTGCTGCTGCAACCACGGCCTTGTTTACCATTCATTTAGTGCACAGCCTTTAGGAAAGGATGTTTATGAGATAATTCGTCTCTCTTCATATGCATAATAGAGAATAAATTAATAACTACATTAATAAAGCAGCTACATTATTATAAGATCTTTTCTTTATTGCTAACATAAATCATGAATGCCCCTCCACCCAAATTATAGCACAGAGCATAATTCTTACTCATAACTCAGAACTTTCAATTCTTTTTTTCAATTTATAGTAACTTACCTTCTCTACCTACTACTATGTCCCCAACAATTCTACTGCCTGCAGACACCAACTAGGAGGAAAGTATGCATTACAACTTGTAGAAATCACACTGCTATTTCAAAATTTAAGCAAAGCATTAACCAAGTTGTGCATATCAAGAAGTGGGTTAGCACTACGTATTTCTTCTCAAATGATTGTGTAATTAGTCCTCATCAACCTCCAGACTTCCACACCAACAGCTGGAATTGTTTTCACTATTACTTCCTGGCAAGTACTGTGAATGATGACTACAGAAATCCTGTGGCATTCAGAACTTTGACATGACGAAAATTAATCTTCATTTTAGGAACATGGGAGCAAGCAAATGTGAATGTTAATGTAATTAAAGACTTGCCAGTTGGGGAATGTTGGGCACGAGGCTTGAACTTACGACTAACGTCCCTTTTTCACGGCTGTGAAGCATGTGTTCAGAGAGAAGAGCAACGCGCGGAATTCTAAACCATTTAACATTTGCAAATAGGTGTCATGCTCACTCTGTGTGGTTGGGTGCAATTCCAAATGAAGCCACCAAACCCACTTCCATCTCATACTCAGGATATTTTACCTGCCTTTGCTTCTACGTGGTACATGTCTGCTAGTTGCAATGCTGAACCTAAGGGCAAACCATAAAATCTGGAAACATATTCAGTTTTCCCCATTGTTCCCTTTTTTGATCCTATAACATGGAAGGGGATTTCCTCTTCCCAATTTTCTTTGCTTGTGGCCAGCAGGAGAATACATTACAGCAAAAGAAGACGTTTCATACATATTAACTTAATCTGAAGCACAAGGGTCATATTTCTTGTAAAAACTCTCTTAGTGTAAGGCTGTAATGACTAATGTTATGCAACTGGGCTAAAGAAATCCAAAGAAGGACACGAACCTTTCTGTTTATATACCAATATTTCTGCTTTGGCACAAGAGGACAGTATGTGACTGTGTCACAGGATGTGAAGTATTCAAACACTGAAATACTTGGAAACACATGATGTCTGGGAGCAAATTTCTTTCCAGGGTAAGGGTTTCACAGTCATTTATTGCACACCCAACATACACCCAGCCTTTGGACTGGCATCTGCCTGGAAGGACTGGCCGTGGTACTTCCTTCTCATTTCATTTCAGGCAAAAATGAATTTACTGGCAGCTGAAGATACCCAACATTAATTTCCCGACTAGGAGAGGCCTAATTCAAAAGCAAAAATCTGCTGTGGTCTTTCAAGGTCAAAGGTATGCTATTCCTGGGGATAAGTGTGTAACTATACCAAATATTACTCTTCTTTCCCCAACCCAATCTTGTAAGACTATGAGGAACAGGATGGATTAAAGCATAAAGTGGAAATGCCACATCCAGGTGCTCAGGAGGACCCCAGATATTCAGCAAGTTGTGAATTTAGATCATATTTTTCTGATTTACTTGCCTTATAAGCAGTGCCTCTCTAGTCTCCCTTCCCAATCATAGCTCGTCCCCTTGAGCTTCAGCAGAGAAAGAAAAGTGGGTGAATCTTTCTCTTTAAAACTGACAACGGGATGTGATTTCCCTCAGCCAGGTAAAAACAGGGAGGTCTATGGACCTCAGGCCCAGTCTAATTTTTCTCCTCCCTTCTATACCTCAGGGGGGACGAGAGCAGCAGGGAAATCCTTGCTGTCAGGTAGCCCAGGGCAAGAGTAGGGCACTCACACCCTGAAGGGGCTTTTCTTCTCGAGGGGCTTCAGCACTGGCTCTGCCCCTTAACCCCTTGGTCCACTTCTGTAAGGAAAGGGAGTGCAAACATCACCTCTCCAGAGAGGAGGTGGAGGGGATAGGCAATAAGAGACTGTTCCCACCACTCCTTGAGGGCAGCCTTGAGGGCAGGAGAAAGGGGACCAAGGACAGCCTGGCTATCTGTGCAGTTCACTCAATAGGCACCAACATATTGCAGTGGGATGAGCTGAAATGAGAACACCCTTCATCTACTCTTCCAATGAGCTATGTTGTTGGATCCCTCATTTCTCCTCCCTTCTTCCTTTGCCAGGAAAATGCAGGAATGGACCTCACCTGCTGTGAAAGGCAGTTTACCCCCTGCTTAATGAATCTATTTTACTTATAATGACTTTCAGCATACTTTCATGGAAGGTTTACATGTGCTCAGCTTGGTCCTTTTTTTTTTTTCAGATCATTAAACTGATAATGAAGATAAAGTACTAGGACTGCTAGTGAGCTGATCATAGCTAAAGTGGGACACCCATTAAAGCCCAAACTAAATGCTTTATGTAGAATTTCTAGTTATGAAAGTATCAATTTAAGGATTTCACCATCTTAACAAGTCCTGTTTCTTTCATGTACGTAATAAAAACGAATCTATTAATCTTCAGTGTGCATATCCCCAGAAAGAAGTGAGCAGGAACATTTTAATTTTCAATCAGCATTTCTGGTGGATGAACACAATTAAGTACTGTCATATAAAATATCCGTGATAGCTTAAGGGTGTAAAGCAAAACTACATGAATAAATAAGAGCCATTGAATGAATCATAAAAACTTACATCTAAACCATAGAATTCTTCTTTAAGATAATAAATCAGGATTAACCTAAGCACACGCACGTATTTGTGTGTACATACATAGGTTTGTGCTCAACTTGCATTTTAAATCCCTTCAAAAACGTCCACCTCTTTTTGAACCAGGGGACACACACACAGTTGTGTGATGTTATTCCAAGCAGCAAGAAAATGCAGGTGATTAAAACATTATGGTAAAATATTTATAAAACTTAAGTTCTAAATATACAAAATCTGCCCCATTTCCTTTTACAAAGGCTGCTCCACAAGACCCATTGTAAAATCTTAGTTTCCATTATGTCCCACATGTCTGCTCCAGGCAAGCTCCAAGCTCTCCATGCATCCTAGACAATCCTGGCTGAAAAAAATTGTGATTTAAGTGAAGGTGGGAAAAGAAGTAGACTTGCAGAAGAAGTCAAGACACAACTGCAGGGCTGCCTGGCCACAGGGGTGGGAGGAGAAGATGAAACAGATGGGGCAGGAGCATCAGGAGCCACTGGGTAAGGTTTTGACAAGAAGGAAGGATATAATGAGAAATAATCTGGAGGGATAAAATCCTAGGACAGAAACAATGACAGATAAGTGGTAAAGCAAAAAAAAGAGAGAAATCATATCTCTACATGCAAATTTATTTAGTTTTCATTGCACTTTTTTAGGAAGGGTGGGATTAATTTTTCATTTGTACTGAACATTTAATTAATTAACTTCTTTTTTCTCTTTTTAAAGTATTTTGGTGCATGGAATTTATCCTCTGAGCACTCCCACAAACACATGTACCTATGTCACAAAGAAATTAACTGCTGAAAGATAAAAAGTACTAGCTAAAAAAGTGTTAATGAATTCCTCAGGGCTTTGAGAAGTGATGAGTAACAACCACCAAAACAAATATACTCGCTGAAGAATATTTTTAAGCTGACTTGTTCACTGAACACTTTTCCCAGACGTATTTATCATAAAATACTGTGAAGTGGTTTGTCTGGATTTTGAAGAAGAATAGCCTGGAAGCTAAGTCATAACCAAGTCTGTAATAAAAAAGAGATGAAAAATGTGCAAATAGACCATATTAAAACTTGCTTATTACATTTTAGTATTCTCAAAATGTTGTTTACTGTATATTTTATCTTTCCTGATGGTAGATGCACATTTCATTTTTCCTCTCTGCACATTTCATTTTTCCTCTCTGCCAGAACTATTTCACTTCCAGTATTTGTAGCTTAAACACTTTCTCAGTGGCAGCAATTGTATTTCTCTGTTGTCTCATCACCTGCTCCCATTCACTCATACCCGTTCAGGTATAACTTTTAGCTGTGGCAATATAAAGCTAAATGTGCTTGATTATTGTTTCACAAGATCTGTGGAGGCTTTAGATTTCATTAAAAGTTTATTCATTCTACAGAATAGATGTACTATTTCAGCAGTGTGAGAATTATTTCAGCAGTGTGAGAATAAAATTCAAATAACCAAAAATCAGTATAAGGTCTGCTAACAGTATTTTGCTCATTAAGAATGGATTTGAAATAAGCTACTCAAAATAACTATTTACCTTCTTCTTAACAGTCGGAGAATGCTTAAATTTTAAAGTCTATGACTTTTATTGAATTAAGTAAAGAGTAGTATGTCTATAAACAAAAAAAGATACTGATTCTTGGGTTGAACAACAAATCAAAAGTTCTTGTTCAGGTTCTAGCAGTGCAGGAAATAGAAGCAAATATATTTTACATTTTATGCCATACACAGCAGAAGAAGGCAATCTTTTCCCTTTCTTAAGAAAGGAATTTGTCTATTCCTGATTGAAACAAGCACACATACCTAACATGTGCTATAGTGGCAAATGCCACAGTTTAATATTTAATTATCCTATGATCAAACTGGTTTTATACATCCTGTAAATGGCATCAATTTATCACTCATTACGTTTTTATCTGACACCGAACACTGGGGGTTTATTTCAATACTAGCTGGTAGCGAGATGATGTCTGCCATTCTACTGCAGATGGGTAGCCATAATTTGGGTCAACCTTTAATGGCTGACAGAGACCAGCAGTCTGATACTTGAGAGATTTTGATACTGAACATAGAAGCAAGGTTCCGCCAAACTCTCCTCAAGTGAAAAGGAAATTTTACCACTCTTATCTGGTCATCAACTGTGTGAACAAATCATCAACATGTGATGAAATATGATTTGGAACAGAAAAAACAAACATGAGAACATCTTTTTGTCCTAGTTTTTAGTGCTGGTTAGTCCTTTGCAAACTTATCTCCCATCAAGGCCTTGTACTTCCCTGGAGTAAGTCTGCTGAAACTGTTCCCTGCTCCAGTGGACAATATGAGCAGGAAAAGGAGGGGAGATGGGGCATGTCCTGCCAGCCCACAGCAAGATTAAGAGCTCCCTGGATAAAGCATTCTTCTTGAAGACCTGAAATTTTTCTAAGTGTTGCATTTTTTGACAAGAAAATATGAAATCTTACCTTCTGTCAAAGTCACTTGTGAAATTCTGCAGCTCTGACTTGGCTGACACTGACTTGTTCAACCTTGCATTAATATTGCTTTGGAATACAGTGCTATGCTTGCCCACAAATATCACAAAAGCCAAAGGTGTATGCACCTCATCTCAGTACATTCTCAAGAGCAGACTTTGTGTCTGAAGTATGGAAATAATCTAGAAATAAGCTTTTGATTTGGTCACCTCTCCTCCACTACTTCTTCCATGAAGGAGTTCTCTGTTCCACAGTTATCTTTGCTTTTTTTCACGAGCGGGCAAGTGTATGCAAAATCCAGTCCGAGCAAGATGTGATATTTGGACTGACTGAATATTTGCAAATGGACTGCAGAAGAAGCAGAAGAATTGCTGCACACTGCCCCTTCAGATGTGATCTTCCCCCACAAGATGTGGCAAAATCACAGCTGAAGCCACAATTACAGCACAGAGAATACTGAGTCCACGATAAAGGCTATTTCATGTTTCCAGGAAGCTGAGGAGAAAACCTTAGCTCCTGAGATGATGCACACTATTGCTGAGCATACTCACAGAAAGGGGGCATCAGAGAGAGAAGGGGATTACATGGTGCAACCTGGAGCTTGCACTGAACACAGGTGTCTGAAACAAATTGCTCTGGAGGACCCACATTCATCTCTCTACAGATAAAATTTGATATAGAAATTGTTCTCCCACCAAGGATGGCAGATGGGGTGAAATATGGATGTACTTGTATGATTGTAAGAAGGATCTGACAATTATTAATAGTCTTTAGATAGTACTTTACATTTACAAATCTCTGTACAAGCTGTAATTAATTAATGATAAGTCCTTAAATACACTGGAGTTGAACTAACACAGCTTAGAATGACTGATGCATGAAGACAGAGGAATCGTTAACCTTAATGAATCATGTTTGGGACAGTGGATGGAATAAGTATTAGAAATAAACATGGACAGTGTGTGACAGGCTGACACAAGCTGTTGTGTAGTACTCCAGCTTCTGACTGCTTTTCTGGTGGATTGATAGCCATGGGGTGAGTTGAGGTTGCTGTGTGCAGCAATAAGAAGATACACAGTGCTTGGTCATGATGCCACAGGCGCTGGTTTTCTTTGTATATTGCCAGTACTGCCAGGGCAGTTACTGATTCCTGAGGGTTTTAGCAGATGCAGAATCAAGTCTATGAGTAACTATTACATCACTGTTCCTGTCAGGCTTTTAGAAAGGGACATAATGTAGCACTACTAATTAATGTGTATAATTTTAATATCAGTAATGTCAACATAGCAGAATCTAAATGAAAGACCTGAATGAAGACCACCACCTGTTTGAGCAGATAACCATGATGATTTTGTGGTATGAAATTACTTGAGATGAAACAGTTGCCTCCTCAGTCAGGCTGAGAGTGATTCTCCTCTGGGTAGAACAGCACTTCAAAAGCTTTGACCATCCATTAGTTACAGGCACTGCATCCTCATAAAAACTCTGCAATTCACTGGCTCTGTGCCCTGTATTGCTTTTCGGAAATACCAGACACTATCTCAGTCTAATATATTTACAATTGCATTTTGAATATATCTAGAATGACTGGCAGACAGATCAATTTTTTTGATAAAAGTTACTTTTCCATATTAAAAAAAAATAATCTGTCTAAGCAGTCTGCATTTAAATTTTCATTTAATATATTTTTGTTAAACTTTCTGTGTCTGCTTCAGTGTTTATAAGTGTTGGGGTTTTAGTTTAGTCTGTTTTTTTTTTTTTCCTGTTAAAGG
>NW_024582056.1:16542676-16552821 GCF_017639235.1 Corvus kubaryi
GACAGCCGAGAAGGCTGGCACTGGGTTTGTGATTGCTGTTACTGCCAGAGTTGTTGTTGTTTTGTTTGACTGGTTATATACATATATATAGAGAGAGTAAAGAACTGTTATTCCTATTTCCCACATCTTTGCCTAAAGGCCCTTGATTTCAGAATATAATAACTTGGAGGGAAAAGGGGTTATATCTGCCACTTCAAGGGGGGCCTCTGCCTTCCTTAGCAGACACCTGTCTTTCAAAACCGAGACAATAAGTAACACCATTATTCCATGACCAGATAAGCACCCTTCATTTTCCATTAAATTTTCCCATCCTTAGTCCCTAGAATTGAGGCAAATGGCAGGCACATCTGATTCAGAGGTTGCTAGCAGAGGCTGCAGCTGAATATCAAGTCATAGGAGCACTGATTACCCACCCTTGCACCCACAGGTGCCTGAAGGGCTCCTCCCAGCCTTGCTGCTTAAGCTTCCTTATCTCTACTGAGGCAAAAGCTGGGCTTGACTGACATCTGTAACTGACTTCAGAATCCTTGCAACAGCGTGGAAGTCCTCAGGTTGTAAAAAAACCCCCTTTCCCAACTGCACAGTTGTTATTTAACTGTATAAAAAGCCATGGCCTACACCAGGACAGCAAGGTGCAGGTATAATCACACTGAATGCTGTGGTTAGGCATTCCTGTGTTTCAAACTGATATGCTATTACTATTAATATCATAAATCATCTTGGTATTATTCTCATTTCTTAAAGTGAGCTGCCACGTTAAACAAATGTTTATTCTTTCAGTCATGTAAGATTCAGAGGCTTTGCTCCTTTGTGCTCACACAGATTAACTCCCCCCTGCAGAAGCAAACAAGAAGAGGACACAGCTCCTGCTATAAGTATAGGTAGCCTGGTAGCTATGGTAGCAAGACTTTGCTAGAGTGAGCCCTGCTTTGGAAATAACAGTGCACAGGTTACATGAAGTAAAATAAACACAGATTTGTTTACTAGTAAACTGCTGTGATAAATAGAAATGAAAATGATTAGGTATTCCTTTGGGAAATGTGTCTCTTCTTCATATTAATTACACTGACAGTAGCTTATTAATGCTGTGTCAGCTTTTGTTTACACTTTCCACAGAAAAAAAAGAGAATTGCTACAACAGAATGTGAATATAGACATTTAATTGTTTGCTCAGTACATGTTTCAGTGATTATTTAAATAAACAAATGAAGATACCCCCACCATTATGAGATAAAGCAGAAGAACTGAACTAAAATTATAACAGAAAACTGTCAAAGCTTCACATTTGGTGCTTGGGAAATGCATAATACATGTAAGATTTTCTTTGTGGAGTCAGAAAGTCATCTTATTCAGTTCACCTTTACTCTCATTTTCCCTGCTGAAGTTTGAACTTAAGTTTTTTGAGGGAACCTGAAGAGCTCTACATCCTTGAGAAGCCACAGTTCTTGTTCTTTCGCTCAACTATAAAAATCATTATTATATGTTTATATTATAGTGATATAGAAAAATCTGTATTGGTCCCCTATACGATATTTGTGTTCCATAGCCCCAGGGAAACACACATAACCTCCTGCCCTAACACAGGAGTAAAGGCCTGTACTAAGGTCGTGCTGTAGCCCGTATGGTCTGGCCAAAGGGAGCGAGAAACACAGAGGAAACTGCCTGGGTTTTATAAATAAAACTGCAACTGCAGTTTAACAAAACTGCAATCTGTTTTGTTTAAGAGACTGAAATACCAAGGAGAGGGCTAAAGAAATGGGTTGTGTTTTAAACAAGAAAGAAACCTAATGCTTGATCAGATCTCTGTTCTAATACATGTACAAAACTCTGGTCTTGCTTAATTTAGTGTGTAGCTGTATCAGCAGTTCCATCAGGACCCTCAAAAGAATAGTGGAAAAAGTTGATGTGCAAGTGTGTTACACCATAAAAACTTCCTTTCCAGTTGTTTTTCTGTTTAGTTGCTTAATTCTTATCAAGATTCCTCAACTTTTATTTTCTTTCTCAGGAGTTTGTTGCTTAGCTCAGTTGGTTAGAGCATGGTGCTAATAATGCCAGTGTTGTGGGTTTGATACCCTAATGGGCCATTCACTTCAGAACTGGACTTGATGATCCTTGTGGTTCTCTTCCAATTCAGTGTTCTGAATATTCTGTGATTCTGTGATCCTGCTTCAGTCCAGATGGGAATACCGGGGATCTCAGTGGCAGGTACTTCACTCACTAGACTGGGATCTTCAAACTGAAAATGCAGTAATTTTATAGCAGCCTGCCCTCTCTGGGATATTAATCATGCATTGTTTGTAGGGGTTAGGTGCTTTGTCATGGAACAAAGTCTAAAAATATAAGTACCAGTAATAAAACCACTCTGGCTGGCTGGGACGTGCTGCTGAGGTTTACTGTCGGAGGTACAGGAAGAAGCTGCTGGGTCCAAAATCCATCACCCTGAGTTGTCCCTGGCATGTTTCCCCCAGTGCTCCCGGCATCACAGTGAGTCAGCCGCCGCTCCTCAATTGCCAAACCTACGTCAGCCGCCTGGGGTTAGTCAGAGAGGGACCAGGGGAGACGTCTGTCCCTCCCCACACAACTATCATTAAAAAGGCTGTGGCCCTGAATACAGAGTGGTGCTGCAGTGGAAAGGTGGCCAGGCCCTCAGGAGGCTCCAGGAGATGATGGTCCACAGTTCCTAATTGCCACCATCCTGTCTCCTGCCTGTGTCACAGGGTGTCCTGGTAACAGGAGAGTGTCAGACATCTGGGGGTGCCATGGGAGGCACAAGATGAAGAAGGCATCATTCTTTGTCCAGGAATGGACCAGTGTCCCAGGATCTGGGGTCCTGTGAAACCTTTGTGTTGTGCTGTCTGGCATGACAGGGCGCACCTCCACCCCAGCAAGGCAGAGCACGTTGTGCCAGCCACCCTAAATGACTCACAGGCTGGCACCTCTGCTACCCAGGAGATTCAGGCTGATGCTTCAGAGGCTAGGGGGATGCCCACCTAAATTTCTGGAAGTCAAAGGGGCCTAAGTTTCCTAAAGAAGTGGCCCTTCACTATACTGGTGAATACTCAGATACCTTTTGGAAAGGCTGTGAAAAGCAATAGAGGAGGGTGTGTGTTTGCACACATATACTAATAATGTAAAACAGATGTTCAAAACCCATTATTTTGTCTCATGCAAACATTTATGATGTTCCCCTAGAAACAGGCAACCTTTTCCTCTTTGGCAATTAAATGCATGTTTGGCTGCATTCCTACACCTTGATAGCATCTATTGTTCATTACATAAACAACTGGGTTAAAGAAATAAATGAAATTAAATTGGAAATTATTTCTCAATTTTTCTTGTATTACTTGTCACATGCAGCAAGGAAACTTCCCAAAATCCTCTGTATGTTGCTAGTGTTGCATAATGTTTTGAGAGCCTTGTTATTTTAAGCACATACAGACATAAAATAGCAATACAGTGATATTGAATATTTACCATTTCTGTAGATGGTTTTATTTATAGAAGTCCAACTGCCTAATTTCTATTTTACTCATATTTGGGTGGATGTTCTGTCATAGATTAAAAAAAAAATGACCTGATTGTACGTCAAGCAGATGGCTTCAGTTCTTCTAGGTCTGGACCGACTTTTATTACTTATGGGAAATACAGCACGGGTTGTCAACAAGAGTTGGCTTGCCTTAAGTTGCCACACGTATCCATAGCATACGGAAACAGGGAAAGAAAGGGATAATAAAGAATGCACACCAGAAAGTGTAAAAATATTAATCTAGCTAAAACCTCAGAAAAATCCAATAATTTCAAAGTATAAATCTTGACGAGTCAGATCCCTTCAATGCTAACATAACATCATCAATGACAACTGTGTCCTGAGTGGAGTCATTAAGAGGAATGCCCATAGAAGAATTCTTGTATTCTCCTTTTAGACACAGAACAATATGGTCATCAGGCAATAATCAGCCTGACAGTAATCACTCCAGCTACATGAGAGGACTTTTCACAGTGCACTATGAAAAAGGCTGCCTTTTGATACTCAGTATCTAGCCTTGCTGTTGTCACGGTGACTGAAAAAGAGCTGTGCATAGAGAGGCATAAAAGAGAAGAAAAATGATAAAACTTTTTTTGAAGAAAAAAAATCAGTTCTACAGAAAGAAAATACTGGTTTCAAATCATACCAATCGTGCAAAAAAATTACTAGAGCTGCTTGAAATAAAATGAAGTATTTGATTTTATCTGGTCCTGAAAGAACATAAAATTTAGGGCAAAGCTGAAGTCTGACGTGACAAAATGTTTACAGAACAGTTTTCTTTATTCCAGTCAGCTTTAAATGAGAGAGAAAAGAGAATTACTTGAATTAAGGAAATGAGGGAAAATAACATGTAGTGACATTTTTGAGTGATTTATCAGCTGGGCCACTCCTCAGATCTCATAGCTCCTAGTCTGTAGAATTTCACTGTGTGACCAGCACGGGCAGGCCCTGTGCAGCAAGTTTCACAGGTATCCAGTTGTGAATCTTTCTTGGCTCCAGTTACTAACTTAGACTGAGGACATTGTGTTTAAGGCCAGCGCCGTGGCACATGGATTTGAATGAGTCATGTATGTGAGTAGGACCTTGTTTTATCCCTCAGCAGTGGTGAGGGGGAAGAGAAACAGCCTTGCATTTTCCCATTCATATTTTAAAAACCTAAGACACAATATAATAGACCTCCTAGAATTAGGTAATAAATAAAAGGATAGAACTAATCTGTACATTAAAAAAAAAAAGCTTTCAAAGTGAAATGCCAAACCTTATCTGTGCTAACACTGAAATCACCAAAGCAACTTAAAAGTATTCCACTTCCCTTTTAGGTACCAGCTTGCTGATTTGTCTTTATCATATCTCATGTGTCTTTCAAAGAACTCTGCTCCAGGATGGACCAGTCTGTGGAGCTGCTGCTTTTAAAATGCAGCTTTTAATCTGTGATAAAAAACAGTTTGTGGGACACTGGAAAGCAAGCCATGCAGCAGGGAGAATGGTCCCCGCTGTCCCAGTCCATCTCAAGACCACAGTTCCTGAATAAAGTCCTCCAGGGCTGGTTTTTCTCCTTACATCTGCTGAAGAAGACAAGCCAAGATCTTTTTAATGGCCCTGAACTGTGGAGTCACTACTGAAAGAGTGCATTCCCTCTCTGACCGAAGGAGTATGGAAAATAAAAGTGTTCGTCAAGTGCTGCATAAAGGCACACAAAACAAAAAATAACTCATTTCATGTACAGCACTCGGTAAATAGCCCATTAAACAATAAAAGAGCAACAAAAATTTATGTTTACTCATAAACTAGGTACCATCCACTTTGTGTGCCATCCACAGTTTCCTGGGAATAAAACTGTCATGCAACAAAAGGTTTTGTTATATGCACGGGGGGATGAGAGCCCCTCTCTTTCTACCATTGTGGTTCTTTACTTGGTGAGCGCTGTTGAGGCCCTCCCCCTGCCATGTGGTCCTGGGAGAGGGGCCCTGGGGGGAGGCACGGGGTGTCCCTGCCCCTGGTCAGCCTCGTTCCCCATTGGTTGTTTTGTGTTCCCCTGCCAAGGCAAGGACCCTCGGGTCCCGTGATTGAGCAGCTCCTCGGCAGAGCCCCGGCCATGCGGCTGGAGAAATAAACATCTCTGAAACATCTATCAAGAATCAGTCCATAGATATTTCTTTTCCATGGACCTCATTGTCTGATACGCGTGTTACAGTATCCCCACTGTAACAGAGCGTCATGGCCCTTTAGCACTGCCTGCTGTGCACAGTCACTTTATATATTGCTATTTTCTGACTCAGCACAGGACATGCAGACAATGCGGCTCACTGAAGGAATAAATAATGTAAGAAGGTATTTTTCACCAAACTGAAAGGGAAATGGAAACAAGCACAGAGAAACAGTGCGAATTCACAGGGAAGCTACATGTGACCATGGTCTTGCCAGGTGGCTGTCAATATTGTCCTCAGATAACCTGTGCTTAGTAGGGGCTGAAGCCGTGTCCAGTTCCTTGGGAACTGAAATGATGTAAGGATGGATAAAGAGAACAGGAAAAGAGAGTCAAGTTTGATCAAAACAAACTCAGGTTACTTAAAGCACATGATTGGTTTTCATTTTTTGGCTGAAACAACTCAGTGAAAATGTGTTATGTGATGACAGAAAGAGGGAAATTGCCATCTGCTGGTATCCAATACAGCCAACAATATTTTCCTATCCAAGCACCAAAACTGCTTTTGTGCCATATATGCTCGAGCAGCTGGCAATAGTAGCAGAGCAACAAGCTGCTTCAGTGCTTTGACACATGGTTAAATGAAAACAAAAGGGAAAGGAACAGTGAGAAGATATTGGCGAGTGGTTAGAAATTGGCAAGTTGTTGAGCACTGATCTGTGTCTAGACCCCAAATCCTTCATAGCAGTGGGTCAAGTGGATCTGTGGTTTGGTTTGCTCCTCTCAGAAATGCAAAATTCATCTTCCTTCCCATGCTGAAGGTATCCAGCTAATACACACTGGAATCACCTGCAACCCAACGGATTTAGCACGTCTTTATGAATATGTGCGCTTATGCTCCCAAGTGACTGGTATGAGGAATTGCAGCAATTTGCTGCTTAGCCCTGAAGAACATCTCCTCAGCTGCAGGGCGGGGGAACTGCAGTGTGCTCCTCACGGAGCATGACATTCACTGGTACTGTGACATTAGTTACTGAGAATGATCAGGAGGCCATGGATACCTCTGCAGTGTCATCTCTGTGTCTCCATTGGTGTTGGTTGTGAATGACATGCAGGAAGAAGGCAGAAGGAAACCCTGGAGAAGCAGTCTTTGCAAAGCCAATGCATAAGAAAAAGCCGTGTGTTTCTCACCTGGCACAGATGTTGGACCAGTAGATGACACCTAGTGTGCCTTTCCCATTTCAGAAACTTTTTTAATTTTTGGCCAATCTTTATAAGACAAACCTGCATGGTCTTGCTCTTTTTGATAAATGTTATAAATAGCATGTCTGGTTTTGTTTTCATTTTTAAACAATGCTTGTGGTTTTGCTAGCAAGCCTCTCTGAAGTTTTCTGTTTGCCTCTGCTGCTGACATCTCATCTCAGCAGATCAAGAACCTGTCCCTTTGTCTGTGTTTTGGTATAACCAAAGTACATATAACCTTCAAGTACAGGGTGAACTTCCAAAGCTGCTTCTTTCTCCACTTTTAGCTCTCTCATAATTTTTGTTTGTCTTTTATCCTTCTCTCAATTCCCCTTGTGACTTAATGTGAACTTTGAAATCACAGAATCACAGAACTGGTAGGGTTTGAAGAGACCTCTGGAGATCATTCAGTACAACCTCCGTGCCAAGGCAGGGCCACCTAGAGCAGGTTACACAGGAATGTGTCCAGGTGAATTTTGTATATCTTCAAAGAGGGAGACTCCATAATCTTCCTGGGCAGCCTGTTCCAGTGCTCTTACACCCTCAACATAAAGCAGTTCTTCTTCATGTTGAGGTTGTGTTTTAGTTTATGGCCAGTGCTCCTCATCCTGTTGCTGAGCACCACTGAAAAGAGTCTGACATTGTCCTCTTGACACCCACCTTTGAGATATTTATATGAATTAATGAGATCCCCTCTCAATCTTCTCTTGTCCAGAGTAAACAACCCCAGCTCCCTCAGTCTCACCTCATTAAAGGGATGCTTCACACCCCTCATCATCTTTGTGGCCTCCACAGGACTCTCTCCAGTAGCTCCTCATCTTCCTTGTACTGAGGATCCCAGAACTGGACGCAGCTCTCCAGATGTGGCCTCACTAGGGCTGAGTAGAGGGGAAGGATCATCTCTCTCCACCTTCTGGTCACACTGTTCCCGGTGCACCCCAGCATCCCACTGGCCCTCCAGGCCACAAGGGCCCTGCTGGCTCATTGTCAGCCTGTCATCCACCAAGACTCCAGGTGCTTCTCTGCAGAGCTGCTCTCCAGTAGGTCAGACCCCAGCCTGTGCTGGTACTTGGGGCTATTCCTCCCCAGGTGGAGGACCCTGCACTGGCCCTTGCAGAACCTCATTGGGTTTCTCTCTGCTCAGCTCTCCAGCCTAAAAATGGCAGCACAGCCTTCAAGTGTATCAGCCACTCCCCCCAGTTTCATAATATCATCAAATTTGCTCAGGGTACATTCTATTCATTTGTCCAGGTATCGATAAACAACTTGAATAAGACTGGAGCCAGTACTGATCCCTGAGAAACACCACTAACTACACCTCCAGCTGAATTCTGCTTTGCTGATCATGACCCTCTGAGCTCTGCCATTCAGGCAGAGCTTGCTTATAAAATAATCTAAGCAAGTTTGGTCTCAGAAAAGACAAGCTACAAAAGGAGTGACCTAGAAAAAGAAGCAACCACTTCTTTTTCTTGCATTTGAGAGAGGAAAACAGGGCCTGTTTTTAACTTCTTCAAAGGACGATGCCACTTGTTGCTTCTTTTATGCTTTTGCAGGTTTCAGAATATGTGGGGTTTGACTGTCACTGATCAAGAAGAAGGACAAGGTATTAAGAAGGGTGGTTTCCCATATTCTTTTGTTCACTCTATCACATTTTCAGCATCCTGCTGCAATATGCCTTTTTCTGGCTGATGCATAGACACTGTTATGTACAGTTCCACTTTGCAGCCTAAATTCCTTACTAAACATGAATAGAAAGTGCAGCTATATCTGGGATTTCAATTACTATTGTGGAGAAATCTCCTATTGACACAGAAACTAAAGGGAAGCTCCCTGTGTCTAAAAAAATACTTGCATCTTCCTTGAAGAGATGGAATAATAGAAGCCTTCAAAATACTCCATAGCCTGTCATTTGTAAGCCTCATCTGGGTCTGTGTTTCAAACACAGCTGGTGTATCTCCTTCTGTTCTACACTGCAGACTCCCAGAACTGTGGCTGTTGGAAAAGGGGTAGTTTGCTGATAGAATATACAGCAGAGGGGATTCAATTGCTTAAACATGGGCTCCTATTGCCTTTTTAGATGGTACAGAGCATCTTGGATAGAGATGGGACTAACCATGTTTCAGAGACAGGACTAGCAGGACATGACTCAAACCTCACAGGAGACCTCCACATGCCTGGGGAAACGGCTGAGGACCAGGTAGGTTGTAATGTGGGGTATGCCCAGCCACTGCCCTGGAGGGACGACTGCTGAGATAAGGAGATTGAGCAATCTCCCAGCAGGACTCCCTGGAAAGGCAACCACTTTGGTCACGGCGAGGAAAGGCAGACCCACAATCCTTTGGGAGACCCTATGCAGATCATTCTGTAACCCATTGGTCTGTCCCAGACCCTCTGTAATCCATTGGTCCCCTTGCTGATCCCCGGTATCCCTATAAAGGCAAGCTCCCTCGAATCCCTTGAGAGAGAGCTCGTCCCTGGCTTCCCTTCGCCGGAGGGGACCCACAATAAAGCTACCTTCGTGCAGAACCAGCCCCATGGGCCTTCTCGTCTCTCTCTCCGGTCTGGTTTGGCCTGGAGGCTGCCCTGCAGAGCTGAGCTGGAATCACGAGCTGATAATCACTAAAGAGCTGACAGCCTCTGCAAGGGCCCCTCTGCCAGCAGCTGAGAGGAAGACACCGGACCCCGGGAAGGCGATTCCTTTCGGGACCATCTCCCTGGACCGGTCATCTCTTCCTGGGTCACAGCCTCAGACCCCCTCACCAGCTGTAATATTGTAATACCTAAAATGTTGCAGGATCTGTGTGAGGAGAATGGGGACAAGCCTTGTAGCCTGCACTATAGTCAGCCACTTGTTTCTTTCTTTCTAGAACTTACTTCCAATGTAGGTAGTAGGCAATGCTTTCTGTGTTCTGTATGTTTGTTTCCAGTAATTTTTTTTTCAGAAGCCTGTCTGTCATTTTGGGCTTCCCACTAGGACTTACAGATGTCTGAAATACCAGCATCTAACCCTAAATTACTTGCCCTGATCCCTATAGCTCATATAGCCTATCTGTGCTCCACAAAGACAGGCACTGTCAGCTGCTTGAGACCAGAAGGAAGAATTGTTAACTGAAACTACCCAGCACTCTTCACCAGCTGTAGGAGAGAGAATTTGCTCAGACTAGACCCTCACTTCAGGAAGTTCATGTTGGGGTTTTAGTTTAGTCTTAGTTTTTTTCCTGTTAAAGGAAT
>NW_024582056.1:16557821-16742041 GCF_017639235.1 Corvus kubaryi
GGCCTCTGCCTTCCTTAGCAGACACCTGTCTTTCAAAACCGAGACAGTTCAAAATTAAATTAAAGGTATCATCCGATTTGAATAAGACAAATATTACAAATAAACCCTTCTGTGTTCCACTTTTATCCTGAATCCTGGTGTTTCCACAAGTTGCAACAGAAGTCTCACTCTTCAAAGGCAATCAAGCCCTCTCATTATACTTGGGGAAAGTCCAAAGTTTTTTGCCTCGCTAACTCCATTATAACCCCTAATAGCAAATTTAGATACATCAGCATAAAACCTTCCAGCCCATTAGTTAAGGAAGATGCACTCACACCTCTGCAAACACAAATAACACAATGCTGTCTCTGCAGGTGTTGATTAGACCTTGAATGAGGAAAAGAAAATGGATCTTGGATTCCTGGAATGATATAAAGACCTTAATTTAAAAAAACCTCATCTATGAAGTGAAAGTTTACTTTTTATTTCTTGAGATGCAAATTACTTTTAGTGAGCCACAAAAATGGCTGTTTATGTAAAGAGGTCATTTTGGCATGCTTCTTATGATTTTACGGTTTTCCAGACTATTGGAAGGTGACATAAGATATATGGAAGTGTGGGCAACTTTTAGGCTTCCGTGTTTTTCTTTATTTACCAGTAGAGAAAGTGAAATTGTGAGAAGATCCTGAACAACAGGGGCTACTTTGAGAAGAGACACAGGGCTCAGATTCACGGTTAAACTCTACTGAATTAATACGTTTGTTCCAGGCCAGGGAGGCACGTCCAGCTGGGCACAGTGGCTCAGCTCACACACTGGTGCCATCTGAATGCATATTTAAAGTCTCAGCCTCCCTGTATTGCAAGAGGCTGTGGGAATCAGTCGAATTCCTCATCAGCTCTGAGAGTGGGGCCTGGCATTCCAGTGTGGTGAGATGCCTTACACTACCCTTGATTGTTTAGGCATTTTACTTGAAAGAGAATTTGGGTTTTACACTTGTGAATAGATCTGGCCTACAAGGAACATTTCTGCCACAAAATTATGATCCTGCCACAGAACTTCAATGCCTGTAGGAATCTCAGAATACTTTTCAGCCCATCTTTAAGCTATGAGGAAAGATCATAGAGCACTGCTGATAGATGTTGGTCTGCTAGATGATTCTCAGAGAAAGTCAGTAAATAAAAATGTCCCGAGTAAAGATTCCAAATAATCATTGCTAAAATAAGAATAAGAAGGAATTAAGATGACATGATTATTCATAATGCATCATTTTTCAAAGAAAAGAATAAAAGTCTTTTGTCAAATATATCCCATTTCATGCAATGGATAAAATTCACACCTATACAGTATATTATAAAAATTACCCACAAAAGTGACTTTGGCCCATCAGTTTGATCAAGGCTTTGGGTCACTCTAATAAGTAAATTTTAATTTAAATTTTTCACCAACCCTCTTCTTTTTTTTTCACATTAGTCTGCTGAAAGTTTCAGTTTGAGTGATCCAGATGCTTGCGTTTTCAGTAGGATGAAAAACAGCACGTGTAACAGAGAACTTCACCTGTCTGCGAAAAATCACCTGTACAAAAAGTCAACACACATCTTATACTGCACTTCTGTAGACTCCAGCTCCATAGGAGAAACTCTTAGCTATGGACAGGGAGATCTAAAGCTGAACAGAGTATTCCCAAAAGAAGTGGGAAAGACTCTGTGGTGGGTGAAACACCATTCACTTCATTCACGGGTGGAGAAGTGAACATGCACAACTCAGTCAGAGGCGGAAGCACTTCACACTGCCAGATTATTTGTGAGAGAGGGTATTTATATACCTACCAAGTGAATTTGGCAGGATACAACACTGAACATGGTTCAATCACCTAGTTACCTGCCTAGCCTAACCATCTGGTCAGCTTTGTAATTTATATGTCACTAACTTTTAATCATAAAATATTTGTGCTAGGATGCAAAGGAAGAGAAGAAGCACATTGGTGCCCAGAGACCAATGGATGTGCTTCACCCATTTTTGGATTTAGTAGATAGAAACTCAATATGTTAACCCCTCTATAACCCCTCTCTCTAATAATAAAATGAATCATCCCTTGAGGTAAATATTAACCCAAGCTTTGTCCTATTCTTCTTCACTTCCTGCATGAGTACATCCTAATATTGCCCTTATTGTGTCATAGATTTGCCTGATACAGTCATTTATTTCTGAGGTAAGCCTCCTTAAAAACACACCATACACTTAAAAATAAGGCGCGCGCGCTCCCGAGGGGGCCGGGCGCTTCCAGCACAGGCACCTCCACTGGCACGGCTGCAGTCACGTGCTCCTGGGATGGCTGCCACGTGGTCTCAGCCATGGGATTATGGCCATCCTCTGCTCTAGGGTAATGGGACCATACAAATGTGCCTCAAGAGCTTCGCTGATTACAAGGGATGCACGCAGAGGTTCTATCACTAGTGCATGTTTGATCCTTTATCTCACACAAGATCTCGGACCAAAAACACCCATAAATAGTTCCAGGAGGATTAATATCAAAAAGTAAGTCTCGAGAAATATAAAAGAAAATTTTGAAAAGCCAGTTAAAAAAATGTTCTAGATCTCCCGGAACAAACATTTTCCTGTTTTGTTGTTCAAGGATTCCTTTAACTTCTAGATACATTTCTTTCTGTGGCTCAGAGAGCCACATTTCTCACTATTCTTCCATAGTCCAGAGAGAATATCCAAACCAAGGCAAGAAGAGAGATCTAGAGTGGTTTTTACTCACAAATTTTCTGTCCTTAGGGATCAGTGTCTTGCCAGCATTTCACCCACCATTTGTTACAGTGGGGAAACTGCAACACGCGTATCAATCAATGAGGCCCGTGGAAAGGAAATATATATGGACAGATTCGTGGTAGATGTTTCAGAGATGTTTATTTCTCCAGCCGCATGGCCGGGGCTCTGCCGAGGAACTGCTCAATCACGGGACCCGAGGGTCCTTGCCCGCGCAGGGGAACACAAAACAACCAATGGAGAACGAGGCTGACCAGGGGCAGGGAAACCCCGTGCCTCCCCCCCGGGGCTCCTCTCCCAGGACCACATGGCAGGGGGGGGAGACCCCAACAGTAATACCAAGCAGATAAGCAGCTGTGTCAAAATTATCCTCCTTCCCATGTATTTTTTTAAATACATATAGTACTCCCTACTATAATAAGTATTTACACTCACAATATGGCACTGTGTCAATAAGACTTTACTGTACATCAGCTATGCTACCAAGTAAACAGGAACGTGGAACTGAAGCCACCTGATAGCAGGCAGTTACCTTTGTGCCAGCACATGGAAAACATGTCCCCTAGCTGATGTGTATACTGTATCACTCTCTCCCCACCCCATTATGTTTCATGTGTCAGCTTTCAGCAGGCCCTTCCTAAATCCCGCCCTTGCCACAGGCAGACCAGATTATTCCGCCTACCCATACAGTTCTGAGAAATCCAATTCCTCCTAGCTCAGAGGCAGCGGTGCTGAAAAACTGGCAGTGAAACAAGGGTAGAACATGAAGTATGGAATAGGGAGGCACTCGGTGTCAGGTGTAAGATTGGATGGAGAAGGGATCCAGTAAATAAACCACTTGGATATTCACTTATGTTCACCTTGGCCAGCACCCAGGCATCCACCCAGCAACTCTCTCGTTCCTTCTTCTCAACAGGGTCAAGGGAAAGAAAATGATGAAAATTCTGGTGGGTTGAGGTAAAGATAAGGAGATTGCTTGCCAGTTGCCATCATAGACAAAGAAACCTGGGGATATTTAAGCTAATTTATTGCCAATTAAAATAGATTTGGTAGTGAGAAACAAAGAAAAAAAAATGAAAACAACCCTTTCTTCCTATCCACACCCTGCTTTTTTCCCGTACTCAGCTTCCCTCCTTCATACCTGGTTCCTCATTGTCCTGCCCCAAGCAGTGCAGAGGTGAGCTGTCCATGATATGCCCATCACTGGCTGACGGGCTCATCTGTGTGTGGGTCCAATGCAGACATAGCTGTGTCCGGCACAGGGCAGTCACTGGCTGCTTCTTACTGTGTTTTTAAGAAGATTTTGAACAGATGATAGGCCCACCCTGTGCTGCTGACACCTTGGCACCTTACACCCAGTACACACTGCCATTGGTTTCACTTAGTGTTTTCAACAGCTGAAACCCAGCTTAACAAAGTGGGAAGTGGAAAGAAGTAGGGGATTGTATTGCATGGCTGTAACACAGTATTCTCTCTTTATGGACAATATCAGCTTATTCTGCCTTGCTGACCTTCACTGTCATTAATACCCATAATGCAAAACAGCCACTCAGCGGCCTCATACACACAACTCAGCTTAAAAAGAGTTTAGGAATTTGTCATCTGCTTTTTGATTAACCTTACCGCACCTTTGCGATAAGACCTGTCATTACCATTACTGTTCCCTGGCACAGAACCCAAAGTGCCATTTGCAAAGATAGCTGTGTCTCAGTCAAGGCATTGTGAATCCAGAAAACAACACAAAACAACACTTACAAAGTGCTGAATTTGAGTTTATTATGTGCAACATATGCAGAATCCCCCTGAGTCCTGGAAGATAGAGTCCTCCTAAATCCCTTCTGATTTAGTGCTTCCGCCTCCAAGAGCAAATACAAATAACTGTTATTTCTTAAATGAAGCAGATGAGAATGTCTTGGCTTTAGGGATCTTGAAACACATACCCTAGCTTTCCCAGTGGAATATCCACACTGGTTGTTTTTTTATTAAATGAATAAATTTAATATCATTAAATGAATAAATTTAATAAATCACGGTGCTAACACCGTGATTTATATTTACATCATCTGACTATGTAAATTTTTAAAATAAACATGTATTGAGTAGGAAAGCAACACCTATCACTATTAATAGGTTTGCATGGTTCCAAAGCTTTCCATCTAAGGACTTCAATCCTCTTTCATCTGCAGTCCTTATAGCTTATCTCTAGGGACCTTCCCCCTATGTAAACCTGAAGAAGGTTGGTGTTGGGGTCCATTTCCCCCTGCCACGTGGTCCTGAGAGAGGGGCCCTGGGGCGGAGACATGGGGTTTCCCTGCCCCTGATCAGCCTCGTTCCCCATTGGTTGTTTTGTGTTCCCCTGCCCAGGCAAGGACCCTCGGGTCCCGTGATTGAGCAGTTCCTCGGCAGAGCCCCGGCCATGCGGCTGGAGAAATAAACATCTCTGAAACATCTATCAAGAATCTGTCCATAGATATTTCTTTTCCACGGGCCTCATTGTCTGATATGCGTGTTGCAATATCCCCACTGTAACAAATGGTGGGGGAATGAGGGCAGAGCGATCCCCGATCCCTAAGGACAGCGACTGATTTGTGAGTAAACTCTGGATTTCTCTCCTTGTTTTGTTTTGTTGTTCCATCTCTAAACTATGGAGGAACCGTGGAAAGACTCTTGGCTCTCAGAGCCACATATGGACATTTATCTTAAACTTGAAAAGATTCTCGAACAACAATTTGTAAATTTTAGCTTAATTCAAGCTTAAAAGGAACTGAAACACTTCCTGGCATGGTTGTTTAAGAACTTTTTCTACGTTTCTTGGGATTTGATTCTTACCAAAGACTTTTGGAAGACCGTTTGGACACAGTTAGTTTCTGAATCAAAATATATGCCGATGGAAGGATATTTTTGTGAATATCATTTAATTACCGAGACTGTTGAACAATGTCAGCTGTGTCCTTGTGAAGTTAAAACTGCTTCAGGAACCGTGTGACCCAGGCCACGTGGACCAAGTGCTCTACGAGCAGCAGCAAGGCAATTCCTGCGCACGGGTGGAGCGATGCAAGCTGCAGTGTTGGCAGCGGAGCGAGGTGCGGTGGGAGCAGCATAACCCAGCAGTGCCCGCCTGGCCCCACGCAGCGTGTGGTGGAGCCAGCCTCCTGAGAGGAGTGGCGCGTGGGTGGCGGCCGGCGGCGATGGTGGTGGAGCAGAGCCATGCCTAGCCGAAACACGCGGTGGAGCAGGGTGCGGAGGGGTCGTCGCTCGGGGGTCCAGCCGAGACGTGGGCGCGGCCCCAGGCAGTGGCAGCGCAGCTGAGAGCAGAGGAGGCGGTGGTGCACAGGGAGCTGAGCGGCACGGCCCAGCCTGGCCCAGCCCAGGCGGTGCCGTATGCGACCCCAGGAAGAGCGCGCAGGCACAAGCAGCCCCAACGGCCCCAGCAGCCCTGGCAGTTCCAATACAGGAGCGAGCAAAAGTGAAAGAGAAAGCAAAAACACAGCAAGACAGAAAACAGCAGCCGCATGGAAAAAGGAAAAAATCATCGTAGCTAAGGTTTTAGGAATAGTAAAATGGTATAATGTTAAACAAAATTATGGTTTTTAACAAGATGTGACAACCAAGAAGACATATTTGTTCATAGAACTACTATTAAAAAATATAACCCGGAAAATACATCCCAAGTTTAGGAGATGGAGAAGTAGTAGAGTTCAAAATTGTGCAAGGTAGAAAAGGGTTACAAGCAGCAGAGGTCACTGGGCCTGATGGTGTTTCTGCAAAAAACAGTATATATGCTAAAAATCGTAGTCATGTTAGACAATATCTCCATTATAAGACCCCCCTACAGTCTCCCTTTCCTAATCCCACCTTTCCCTTTTACCCTATGTCCTATTACCCCCAGTGTATTCCCAATCTGTTTTTTCACCCATGGTTTTCCTCACAAAACCATGCCTATGCCAATTGTTTCCCCAAAAATCCCTTTCCAATGCCGAGTGGGGGATGAAGAGGGGGAGGGAAGAAATTAACTATTGTTGTTTAGAGTTCCAACAGGTACAAATGGAAGAAACCCTCTCCTGCCTCAGTTTCCCCACAAAGCATGCTCGGAGAGTCCTGTCTCCCTTCTGCCAGCCTTAAGATGTTCCAGAGAATCTGTTTGGACATTTAAAAACTCAGGAGGGTGGCTTGTTTTGTTTTGAAACTGTTCTTGTTATGTTCATCCAGTTGTTTTCAATGTTAAGTTTTAAATCTCTTTTTGTTAAAAATAAATGGGTGAAATGTTGGGGCCCTCTCTCCTGCCATGTATCCCTGGGAGAGGGGCCCTGGAGAGGGAGACACGGGGTTTCCCTGCCCCTGGTCAGCCTCGTTCCCCATTGGTTGTTTTGTGCTCCCCTGCGCGGGCAAGGACCCTCGGGTCTTGTGATTGCAGCAGTTCCTCAGCAGAGCTCCAGCCATGCGGCTGGAGAAATAAACATCTCTGAAACATCTACCAAGAATCAGTCCATAGATATTTCTTTTCCACGGGCCTCGTTGTCTGATACGCGTGTTACAGTATCCCCACTGTAACAGGCTGGAGGCTTGGCTGGATTACCATTGGGACACATGGGCAAATGCAGTTAGGACTATGCCTGGATGATTTCAATTTACAAAACTAGGTTGGAAATATTCATCTGTCTCTGGAGGAGTGAACAGCAGCTTGTCACTGCTTTTAACATCCCCCTTTCTGCGTAGGGGGTAAATACATTACATTGGATGTTGCAAGGTGAGCATTTAGAGTGGGGAAATAGATTTTGTTTCTTTATAACATGTACATATCTGTACTCTTGCGTGAGCTCCTGGGACAATGTTACTTAACTCTAGTGAAATATGTTTTCCATTTTTTTTCCCTTCTAGGTACATCCTTCTTCAGAGCTCACGTTCACAAGTACTCCTTGTGTGTAGAATTTAGAAGTCTATGTACCCTATGCACTGTGAGTTTCCTCTGTCCTTCTGGTGCTGTGGCTTTGAGTTGTAATCAAACAGTGCAACATGGGAGAGAGGATCTCACTTCCAGAGACGATGACTCTTGATTCCATCTAAATCCATCCTGTGTAGGCAATGCAGAGAAAGCATCCAGGCCTGACTGCAGATAATCACCCTCTAGCTTTCAGGAAACGGTCCTTGCAGAAGGAGGAGACTTCAGGATTTGTACACTTTCTACCATTCACACTGTGCTACCTCTCCTCTTCTTGCAACTCTCTCCAATGCAGATGGCTGCAAAAACCCCACAGCAGCCCTTCAACTGAAATTTTACTAATTTGATGTCCTTCCCTGCTTTATTGGTGGTGGTTATAATGACTCATTTGCCATAGCACTGATATTAGAGGTATCTGTTCCTGAAGAGAAGGAACTGCTTACTTGAGGCTTTTTAATTTTTCTGGCCCAGCTAAACCACCAAACTTGTTATAAAGCTTTCATGTAGATTATTACCAACAACATTAGCATATTAATTATTCCTCTGTGAATTCCCAAAATGTTAATTCACCACATACTGCTAATTAAGGCACAGCTATGAAACTAGGCAGAGACTACAGTCCCATATCCAACAGAGTTTTCTGTTACCTGACAAATAAATCAGCCTTCACTACTTTTTTGACACTGGACTTTTGAAAAGACTGCCTGCCTTTACTCACCAACACATAGTGGTTTGCTACAAATAGCTTGGCATCCTCAGAATTGTTCCTAGTTTTGCCCAATAAATATGGGCTCCTGGATATCACTATATGCTCTTGTTTAACTCTTTCCAAAAATGGCTTGGTTTGGAATTAGGGAAGCAGGGAATATTATCCAGTTATATTATTTGGACAATGGATTGGGCCGTTAGTGATCAGGGATAAGCAATTGACTTGGACTTGACTTGTGTGTCATGTTGCTTCCCAGTGCCCTGGCCTCCAACTCAAAAGCCAGTTTCAGTTGAAGGTATGTTTGTGCCTCAGACTTCAATTTCATTTATAAATGTTTTATCAGTGAACCTTTGAGAAGAACTGCTACTGCCATGATGCAGTGAGCTGGCATCGCCAAACCTCCCTTTCACCTTTCTGTGGAGGATGTGACTCAATGTCCAGTGGGACCAAGCATAATAGCTGGTGGCCTACAGAGCTTCGTACTTCAGAAGAGGGAAATTTCCACAGTCTGTAACTTGCATGTCCCTAAGTAATGTTTCAAGATCTGTGCTGGTCAGAAGGGTAAGAATCACACCTGAGGAGAGGCCCAGGCTCAGGTCTGAGACTCAGAGGCGCACATATAACACAGTGTTCAGAGATTTTTGGTTCATGTGTTTTTAACTAATAGGTGCAGAAAATCCACACCTGCTTCTGATCTGATTCCCTTTTTTGGCTAATTACTATGATAGATTCATGTAAATATATCTCCTTAAGATTTTCTGGTTTACCACTCTATGTATCCAGCTAATTTACCAAATGAGCAAATTTTGTGACAAAAACCCCAAACTGCTGTGAGCCTTTTCTGCAACACGTATTGCAGGAGATGGAAAGTTTGGTTACCAGCTCCATGTAGCAGAAGCTTGCACTGCATAACTTCTCACTCAAAATCTCAAAGCCTGATTAATCAGTCTGCAGTGGTAGGTGCATGTTAGAAGCTCTTCAAAGCCTGCTTTATCTCAAAAGATGGACTAACTAAGTTGAAAAATACCATTAATGGCATCAAAGAAAGAAGATAACATACTCAAGAAAAGAGAATGTCACTGGGTAAACTTAAATGGCTAAAGTCTGCAGAACATAACTGAACAAACTCCTTGGCTTCCTGATCTTAGACAGATACAATTTTTCATAGAATCATACAGTCATTTAGGTTGGAAACAACATTTAAAATCAGTGAGTTCAATCACAGATCAAGCACATGACACTAAACTATGTCTCTCAGTGACATATCTACATGTCTTTTACAGACCTCCAGGGATGTTGACTCAATCTCTTCCCTGGGCAGCCTGTGACAAAGCTTGTAAACCCTTTCAGTGTAGAATTTTTTTCCCTAATATACAATTTAAACGTCTCCTGACACAATTTGAGGCCATTTCCTCTCCTCCTGTCATTTGTTACGTGAGAGAAGAGACCAAACCCTTGTCTACAACCTCCTTTCATGTAGTTGTAGAGAGCCGCCCTGAGCTTCCTTTTCTCCAGATTAAACAATTCCAGCTCCCTCAGGTGCCCCTCATTGGATTTGTGCTCCAGACCCTTCACCAGCTTCATTGCTCTTCTCTAGACACACTAACCCAAAACTGAACACAAGATTCCAATTGCAGCCTCTCCATTGCCAAGTACAGGGGCGTGATAAGTGCCCTAGTTCTGCTGACCCCTCTATTTTTGATACAGACCAGGATGCCATTGGCCTTCTTGGCCACCTGGACACATTCTTGGCTCATGTTCAGCTGCTGTTAACCAGCACCCCCAGGTTATTTTCTGCTGGGCAGCTTTCCAGCCACTCTGTCCCCAGCCTGTAGCACTGCATGGGTTCATTGTGACCCAAGGGCAGAACCCAGCAGCATTTGTCACACCATTGACCTCATTCCATTGACCCAGACTGTCCCATTGATCCTGCAGATCCCTCTGCAGACCCTTTCTGCACTCCAGCAGATAAACACTCCCACCCAATTTGGTGTTGTCTGCAAACTGACTGAGGGTGCACTCGATCCCCTCATCCAGATCATGGATAAAGATGTTGAACAGGTCCAGGCCCAGCACTGAGTCCTAGGGAACAGCACTGGTGACCCACTGATGTAACTCCATTCACCACCACTCTCTGGGCCTGGTCATCCAGACAGTTTTTAACCCAGTGAACAGTGCACCTGGCCGAGCCATGGACAGCCAGTTTCTCCAGGTCAGTGCAGTGGGAAAGGGTGTCCAAGGCTTTAATAAAGTCCAGGTAAACAACATCCATAACCTTTCCATCGTCTGCTAGGTGAGTCACCTTATCATAGAAGGAGATCAGGTTGGTCAAGCAGGACCTGCCTTTGATAAATCCTTGTGGGCTGGGCCTCATCCCCTGGTTGTCTTGCACATGCCATGTGATGGCACTCAGGATCGTCTACTCCATGACCTTCCCGAGCTGATAGGCTTGGAGTTCCCTGAATTCTGCTTTGAACCGTCTTGTAGAAAGCTGTCCCATTTGCTCGCATCCTGTCAACAGGGACCTCACCAATTGGCCAGGACTGCTGGTAAATGATGGGAACTGGCTCAGTGAACACATCCACCAGCTCCCTCCACACCGTTGAGTGGATCCCATCTGGCCCCATAGACTTGTGCGTGTCTAAGCATCATGACAGGTAACTGATCATTTCTCCTTCATTCTGCTCCTTCATTATGCTTCATTCTGCTTCCCATCCATCTCCCAGCTCAGGGGGCTGAGTATCCAGAGAACAACGGCCTAACTATTTAAGACAGAGGCAAAAAAGGGATAATGTGCCTCAGCCTTTTCCTCAGTTTTTGTCACTATGTTTCCCCCCACATGCAAATTTTTCTTACTTTCTCTTTTTTTACTCAAGGTAATGTGAAGTTGTATTTAGACTTGCTGCTAAAGAGCTCTGGGATCCTCCAAAGAGAAGTGCTGTAAAAAGTTCAAGGCACTGAGACTGGGAATTATCTAAATCACGGGGAATTAACTAAAGAAGATAAAGCTATTAAACATTCCATAACCCAGTTGTTTCAGAGGAAATGCAGAGAGATAAGTATTAATGGGGTTTTTTAGAAGATAGGAGAGTGAAGAAATGAAATACTGATAATATGTCTTTTGTCCCTTAAATAAGAAAAATAGTGTGTCCAAAAAAAGCAGAATCCCTTTTTCTTAGAAATAAAATTGCAACAATTACAGAAAAAAATCCCCCACACATGTTGTTCTCTCATAATTCCTAATAGGACTTGAAAGCATGGTTTGAAATTCTGTATTTTTTGGAAAGATGCAATAATCTTGACAAATTCATGGCAATGTTACCTATTTGATGGAAGGATACCCAGACTTAGTATCATGAGCATATTGCTATGGCATGAAGCTTTGCTTTGGCATAGCATGAGGAGTATTGCTTCCATTGGTCACACACAGATGGTTTGATGAGAGCAATGGAAATAAAAGACATGCACACCTAGCTCACATAAACTTTCTGTTGGTTGGCACACACAACTCTACTGAAAGAACAGAGAAGGACTCAGTGAACAGAATGATATCTGAGCTAATCTGTCAAATAACAATAATTTTTATAAATCACCACAACAATACTGTATGTCCCAACTCCTTTATAAGTACCTTACCAGCAGAAAAACCAAGTAGAACAAAGCAAGCAAGCAGAACCCTCATGGCTCCATTACTGCTGCACCTGCTAAAGCCAATGCAGTCCTATTTTAATAAGCATGTCTACTACAGTACTGGCTCACTTTAAATCAGTGTTCATATCCAGGTCTTCTTTTGCCAGTATTTTACTGGCACCATAGAAGTATACCTTTCCAACATAACCCTTACAGTTTGAAGTGATGTAGAGAATCCTTATCAACACCTTACAGGCAAGATAATGGCAGTTCTTTGTTTAAGCCATTTATCTGAGTACCACATTCCACTTCTTATGGGGGGATTTAGCCCCAAATCTGCCTGAGTGCCTCTGTTTATCAATTCCAATATGTTAAAAAAAAAAGACAAAGACAAAGTAGTGTATCTTTTCTCAGGTATACAACTGGTTTCAAGATCACAGCCAAAGGATATATTTTGAGTCAAAGCTGTGTGCGATCCTGCTGAAAGTCATAAACCTCCTTGGCTTTAATGGTTCTGCCAGAGTACCCTTATTTAGCAGCTATGAAAGCATAAGGCAAAGGCACTTATTGGGAAGCAAAGTTTGTATCTGGCTCTGTTCAGCTGAAGTGAGCCCTTGGCTCAGCATGGCTAAATTGGTCTCTCTGCATGTCGGCCCCTCTCTTCCTGCTGGCACTGACATTGCTGTGCTCCTTAGTGCTGCTGCAATTTTGCTGCTCATCCTTCCCCTCCTCCTCCTCCTCATCTCCCTACAGCACGTGGAAGGCAGGAACATAGAGACTGTAACAGAGATGTACAACTGCAAATGCCTCTAATCCAGGTTGTAAAAGGCACAGAGCAGCCAAAATCCAATTTAAACACAATTCACACTACAGGTCCTGGAGCAATTTGGAGTCTGTTTCCTCCTCTGCATTTGAAGTCTCAACAGGCAACCAATTCACATTGACATCAGCTGTAGCTTAGCTTGTAAACTGCACGCTCAAGACAAAGGAGGAGCTGAATGAATTGTGGTCACGTAGTTGACGCACTAATAACTAGCATTTGGTATAGCCTGACAGTACATTTAGGGCCCCAGATTACCCTCTGGAGGTACCATACAAGGCTGCCAACGCCAAACTTGCTGGCTGCACCTTGGCTTGGCCACAGCCCGTGAGCAAGCAGACTGTGTGTAAGGAACTGACTGTACCTCTGGGATGCATGGTGCAGTCCTGATCCTTGTTTGTTCATACATGATGTAATTTGCTTTTTGGCCCTGCTCCCTGTGCTCCAGCTAGGGGGAAAAGCAGCTAGCAGAGTTTTACTTCTTGCCTTCTGATGCCTGAATGCAAGGTCTAAAGGCAAGCCATTCCCACAAGGCAGGGTTGGGGCGCTTCTTCTTGCAACTCTCTGTCACAGAATGGGGATGTATCACTTTGAAAATAGTCCAGCCCTTGGAGCACATCTTTTCTGGAGCTACAGATGGAGGGAGAACAGCCTCAGCAGTTACAGAATGAAATTTTTTAATAATAAGTGAGAATATATTAAGTTCTGGAATGGAGTTGGGGAATCTGATGACGAAGACACAAAACTGACACAAAGAAGGAGAAGGATACAGCTAATGTATTCATAATGCAAGACTTAGCTGTCTCTCCTGGGACAAACTGAACATGAAACTACCCAAAGCAAAAGAAAGAAGCCCATTTGCATAGTAAGAATGGGAAGAGCTAAGTGTACAGTAGTGTGTCATACACTTTCAGGGCTCTGGTTGAAGTGTGGTGTGCTGTTTCCATTGGAAGTTGCCAATTTCAAGTTCTTTATGGAAGGGAAGAAAGAAAGAGGTGGCAAAAAGAGAGATATATCCAGGGACAGGTTTTTATTGATTTCCCCCTCTACAGTCCTCAGCTTGCAGATGAGCTTCCTTCAGTGACATGTGCCTATTTCAGGCCTTACTTTTGGTCCAGGTTCGGAGTAACTTGGCAGCAGATGAAGCAATCAAGTGCACTTTCTTTAATTCAGGGCTGAGCTGCCTTGCCATCACCTCTAACCTTGTCCCCTGACACAGAAAAATTTTCCCCTCCCCACATGCCCTCAGTAGCACAAAAGCATGCTGCTTGGCACCAGGGAGGATTCATAAAATTAGAGTCCGTGTTCAATAAGCACGGTGGAGTGGAAACAGCCTAGGTATATTAGTAACACTGCCAATATAGAACTCATGGAGAACAGCAGCTTTATCAACTTCGAAGCCAACAGCAAAAGCTGTCATCAGTGGAAAGGTCATCATGCTGTCTGCAGAGTGAGTGATGTGGCAAGTCAAACAGTTTAGCATTTTGAGAATGGTGCCCAGGAGAAGACGATGTATCTGGCATCCAACAGTGCCGTTGTCGCTGCCTGTGGGCTTCCCACTGTGGAGCTGGCATCACTGACCCCCATTTTCCCAGGATGACACCACAAGAAGGGTTTGGTGAAGATGGTCAGTGACCAGGATAACACACTTGGGTGAGACACATCCCAGACGAGCTTGCACATTGCAAAGCTGAGGGTATATTGCTGTGGTACTCTGTAGGGACATCAGGAAGAACTCACTTTGATGCAGTGCCTTTGCATGTGGTAATAGAGTCTTATGCCCACAAGATACTGTTTAGACCTACGTTAGATCAGTTCACTGCAAATTTCAATTCCAGCTGGGGCTGCAAGCATGTAAATTGCTGCAAATGGGTAATGCAGAGAGACTCTCCACAGGTCCATCTACCCTGTGTGTCGATGGCAAGTTGACCATGAGTCAGCAGTGCCCTGGCAGCCAGGAGGGCCAAGTGTGTCCTGGGGGCATCAGGCACAGCATCAGCAGCCGGGCAAGGGAGGGGATTGTCCCACTCTGCTCTGCTCCGGGGCAGCCTCACCTCGAGTGCTGGGGGCAGTTTTGGGTGCCACGATATAAAAAAGACATTAAACTATTAGAGAGCATCCAAAGGATGCCACAAAGATAGTGAAGAGTTTTGAGGGGAAACCATATGAGGAACAGTTGAGGTCACTTGGTCTGTTCAGCCTGGAAAAGAGATTGAGGAGAGACCTCATTGCAGTTACAACTTCCTTGTGAGGGTAAGAGGAGGGGCAGGCACTGATCTCTTCTCTGTGCTGACCAGTGACAGGACAGGGAATGGCCTGAAGCTGAGTCAGGGGAGGTTTAGGTCGGATGTTAGAAAAGGTTCTTGACCCAGAGGATGGTTGGGCACTGGAACCAGACTCCTCTGGGAAGTGATCACAGCCCCAAACCGACAGAGTTCAGGAAGTGTTTGGACACCGCTCTCAGGAAGCTGGTGTGACCCTTGGGGTGTTCTGCACAGGGCCAGGAGTTGGACTCAATGATCCTGATGAGTCCCTTCCAACTAAGTGTATTCTATGATTCTATGATCTTTTCCACCTGTATAAAATGGACCCTTTCTGATCTAGTAAGATTTTACTCATCATTTGTGGGAGTACTCAGGACTACAGCAGACACCAGAGCAAGTCACAGAAGAATGTCTTTCTCTCTATACGTGATTCAATTTTCCTCAGGTCATTCTCATTCTCATAAAATAGAATTCTGGTTTCTGTTCCACTTTAAGGAATCAAGCTAAATATACTTCATGGCTCATGACACTCTGTGGCTTGTTTTCCAACTACTTGCTGTAACAAAAATAGGGATTTGTTTTGGGTGGGGTTATTTTTGTAATTGTTGAAACCAACACTTCTAAAGAGTGGATAGACCAAAACAAGTCTTGAAGTAATTATTGCCATAATAGCATTTGCAGTGTGCAGCAGACACCTCCCAGCTCTAGCCCATCTCTCCTGCTTGCATGCATGATTACCCTTAGCACTTCCAGGACCACCTTCTTTTCTGCCTGGAGGACACCGAAATACCCTGCCTTGGCACCATTTAGGTTTATTGATGAATTAGAAAATTGCAAAACATGTTATGGGGATCAATGAATGCATCACATAGCCCATTTCTTCTCTCCTAGCCAGTCCCCCACAGACTGTTCTCTCTGGAAATTACATTGCCAGTGAGGGCCACTATGCAATGCATCTGACGTACTGATAGTGCATACTCTCATTAAGCAAATCCCAAGGATAACTCAGAAGCTAATGAGAATGGTTACACATGCATTAACAAGGTCACTGATAAGAATATAGTCACAAATCACCTAATTAGGAGGGGGAAAAACTCCAAGCAAGCTCTTCTATATTTGTCTTACAAGCAACTCTCTGCAGCCAGCTGTTAGCTATTGCTTCTCCTTCCCCTACCTGTACAGATGGCTGCCAAAATACCTCTCTCAGCCTTGAGGCCTGAGAAAAGAGGAAGCAGCAGAAACTTCTGAATTGTAGCATTTTGATCCAGTATGGAAAAACTAATCTGTGATTCTGAGAGTATCTCTTCAGGCCTGCTTCTTTTTTACCCTGAAAAGTTACTCACATCCACCCACTCCCCTGCCGAGTCAGTCTCATTCCGCACTCATTTTGTGTCAAAGGACATTGATGGGGGTGTGGCACTTGCTGCATTGAATGCAAACCCCACAGAAATTAAGAGAAATATTAATCAGGTTTTCATCAAATCAAGCCTCGTTATAAGAGAATTAAGGTCAGTGAAAATCAATTCTGGCACCATTAGGAAATTTTGATTTCTCTGGGTTCTGTTTGCTTGGCTAGAACCAGGACAGAAAAACAGACACCCTGGTATTCCCGTGGGGTGGAATCAAATTGCACTTAAGTCTGATTAAGTGAATAGGATGGAACCTACAACTGACATAATACTGTCATTATACAGGAAATATAAAGTTGACATAATCCATTCCAATTTTATCAAATGCTCTACATTTCTATGAGGTCAAAATAAAACCCACATCAACCGCATGGAAACAAAATGTTTCAATTTAACCAAGAGTTTTTAACGTAGCTGAATCAGCATCTTTTGAAATTAAAGACAAAGAGTGCTTTTATAAAAGTTTTGACTCACTAAAAAGTGATGAAAAATAACAAATGTCCTGCATCTGCAGCTGTGCTCTTAGTACCACCTTACTGTTAATGGACAGGAGATTTATTCTACTCCTAATAGTGAGAATTTACCTGTTGAAATATAAACTACTACAACCTTATTCTATTATGGGTTTATAATACAAATAATTTGTAAAATTGTGATAATGTAGTCTATATATAGGTACAATAATATGTATGTACAAATATAGAATACTATAAATACTGAACACACATATTTATAATAATTGTACAAAGCCTAGACCAAAATTCTTACACAAGTTATACTGGCTGTGTTTATATAAAAGCAGAATATATATGCTGACTGTAGGAGAGGACAAAGCCTTGAATGCAGAGGTATTATACAACCACAACATGGCCTTAAGATATAAATTTATTCCCCTCTCTATTAATGCACAAAATCCTTCTCATGCTCAATACAGCAAATTTCCCTACTATCCCCCATATAGTGAGGCAACTTCATTCTCTTGCTGGCACTTTCAAGGTTATTCTCTGCCTGAACAAATGATACCCATGCTGTCTTTTCCTGACTTCAACAGAAATCATCTTGTCCTTCATGATCTGTGTGCAAATGTTTGTGCACTAATAAATAACAACACTGCTCATTCAGACAGTGTCCTTCACAGGAGCGCTTTCCAACCCAGCAAAATTAACAACATCAAATGAAACCCCTGCCAACTGGGATATAAAACCTAAACCACACACTGACTGCGTGAGTAAGAAAAGAAATCAAGGTAAAGAGTAAACATGGAAAATTTATTCATACATTTCTGAGCAACTTAAGTGGAGATCTTTTGTAGCCTGGTAGCACACTGCATGGGGAGCCATGTTGAAATACAATCATTTTTGGGTGCCCTGGGTCAGGTCCACCTACCCACACAGGCACAGGACAACACGTGTACTCTGGACTTACTGGTGGCAGGGATTTTCCCTGAGGGACAGAGGCTATTTCCTCCTGTGGGTAGTTAGGGATGCACAGACACTGTCCTGAAGTATTATGGTAAGTTTTGCTCTCAGGCAGCTTTTAAGCCCTGCCTAGAAGGCAGCCATGGGGGAAAGGAGGAGGGACAATGCTCAGAGCAGATGCATAAGGAGCCAGTTGCTGATTCTGCTCAGGTCCACAAGAGTGGTCCGGCAAGGCTTTCAACTCCTGCTGTAAAGTGACTGGGAGGGTGCTCAGCTTGGTATCGGTACCCCAGGGGCTTAGGCAGACAAGAGCCTTGAGGGTCTGTTAATGCACTCAGCAGCTCCTCCATAGTTTAGGTCTGACGCTGCTGCTGACTGCAACAAAGCTTTAAAACAATAGGAAAAGGAAGTAAAAAGCTAGCGAGAAGTTACCAATTCAATGTTAGCATTATCCAACTGAAATCAAAATAAATCAGTAGTCTAAGAAGAAATATGGGTATTTTCTTCTCCAATTTCAAAGATCTCTGTCTCTTGGATAACCAGTACCTTTAAACTACCAAGTACACAAGTTAGCTGGAAAATCTGTAGAAACAAAGATTACCTTTAGAAAAATGCCAAGTGCCACAGGTAGTGCTGCTCAGAGCTGCAGTGGATTGGTGGCGTCTCAGCAGCCAGAAGTCTCCACTGCAGCAAACAGCTTGGTGATAAACGAGTAAACAAGGCAGCCAGCACAAGACCCTGAGTGAAGCCCATCAAAAGGCAGTACTCAAAGGGAAACATGAATGACCAGCAGGTCGAGAAAGCCCAAAACAGAAAATAACAAACCACAGACAATCCTATTTCTGTGCCAGTACTTTGGTGCTAGTCTTGAATGCCCCTCTTTCCACTCCCACTGACATCAAAAAATGATACAAGATTTAAAACCTATAAAAAACACGTTCCCAACCTGTGACCCAGCTTTTCCAGCCACTGCCCCAGCCTCAGCAGCAGCTGCTGTCCAAGGGCATGCCCCCTTAGAGGCAAGGAGGGGAGGACAGCGGGATGGCGAAGGCAGCTGGAGGGGCCCTGCCATTTGCAGGGAATATGTCAGCAGCAGCTTGCTTGGCAGACTCTAAGACACCAGGCATACGCATACACAATTCTGCATATGATTACTTCTAGTTCAAATTAAAGATGAAATAAAGTAGGAAGTTCATCAGGGCAGAATAGGACAAAGAGGGAGCAATCACGCCTGACAGCCACAGGTTTGTGGAAACTTCATGAACTGTTGCTCTGAGCTACTTGCAGAGGTTTGCACCCACGTCCCTTCATCGCTACCATGCAGCTCCCATCTGACTTAATTTCTGGATGCCCCATTTATGCTCTGTAGTTTTAAAGAAAACGAAAGCGTATTTAGGGGATAGGGTTCCTACTGATTTTGTTAAAAGGCCAAACACTGTCTATTGGGGTTTGGAAAAAGCACCGTTGTATGCTGGAAAATTCAGACTGTGATCTGTGTTCTTTCCTCTCATTATCAAAGTCAGTGTATGTGCCTTGGTGCTTTCTATAAGGGCTGCATAGTCAAAGCTTTTTGCCTGATTTTAGAATACAGATGTCTAAGCCAAACAAAAAGTCTTCATGGTGCTTCTTTTTTTCTTTTTTTTGCTTTTCTTTTTTAACATAGATATTTTAAACAATATTACCTGCAAGACCAAAACAAGTAAGAAGTCTCTCTCGCAGCTGGCATGCAATAGAAATTATAGATTCTGATTTAATCTGTTTGGCCAACTTGCCTGATTCTAGCTAATCAGGTAGAAAAAAACCATTAACAATAAAAAATTTGCAGCTAGAGCATCAGTCCTTCTAACTTACTATCTTCTCTTTTCCTAAAACAATCACTTATTTATTCCAACATATATCTTACAGTTTGAAGGAAAAGATATTAATCGTTCCTGGACCTGAAGGAAAATATATTGTAGACTGACAAACCCTTTGCCAGGAGGGACAAATTCAGACTTCACATTAACCCTAGGCCTGCAAAACACTGTTTAAAAAAGGGGATGTAATGTTCTTCATGTGTGAAAAACACCCTATTTTTCAAACTGAATCACATTTATTTTCACAGATGGGTCAATATTATATCTTGATTTGCCATATTTAGTGCTCCCAGAATGAAAGTGGGTAAAATAGAAAATCTCCTAATTGTCACAGATTCTGCGTGAAGCCACAATGGCTGTGTGTCACCTTGATAAGCAGCTTATCCAGTATAAGAGACCTGCGTTCACAAATTAATGTAAATTATGTGAAAGCACCAAGGAGTGGAACACAGGGCTATTATTCACTGAAATGAGTGACTCACAGTATTACCACTGGAGTAGAGCTCAGAAAAAACTCCCTACTCTTCAAAATCCCAGCTTTGGTTTCATTTTACAAAATACTGTAATTCCGTTTTCTAAAGAAAGCAGATTTGGCCCTCAATTCATTGGTTTCACCATATTAAAAATGGATCAAATACAATTTAAATTAATATTTTATTCCTTTGTTCCCCCATGGCCTTTCCTTTCTGGAGGTAGCTGCACTGGGGTGTCACTTGCAACAGCAGTGTCCTGCAGGCACTGACCCATCCAGGCTGCAGGAGCACCGTCATGTGATGGCAGAGCTCCTGCCGGCTGTGAGCGCTGGGGGAAGGGCCCCACACCCATTTCATAATTCTGTGGCAGAATATGTGTGGGTTTGTCCTGATGTCATCTTGCCTGGCGGGTACAGTTTGTTGTGGGCTCCCTGCCCTGAGGAATCACAGTCTCCAGCCCATGAGGCATCTTACAGGTTTTTGGGCTAGCCTCCTTCACCCCAGTGCATGACAAAATGAGTATGCAGATGAGCTCAGCCAGGGGCTTCCCAGCATTGCACAGGACTTTGTCCACTGAGCACCGAGCTCAAAGTTTGTCCAATACAAGCTGCATATTGGAAAAGCTCTTCCAAACACCAGGCCTCCAGCCAGACAGGTGTGAAATCCAGAGGATGAACCAAGGCTTCTTGTATCTAACCCTGTACTAATTCCATATGGTACATATTTCCTGCCCCCCCCCAGATTAATTTTGCCTCTTTCCCTGAATTATAATCAGTAGGAAAATGCTCTGGTCACAGTAAAGTCATATTTTGCAAAGGTTCTGTTATTCATGTTCCACTGTCACTCATTAAAATCAAAATGTCTCAGAGCTTCACGAATGTACACAGCACTCAGAAGCTGCAGGAGGTTTTCTTCCCTCTTCTGTTTAGAAATTCACTAACAGCTGGTGAAGTCCCACCTTGAGTACTGTGTTCTTTGGGCCCCTCACTTCAAAAAGGACATTGATATGCTGTGTCCAGAGAAGATCAATGAAGCTGGTGAAGGTTCTGGAGCACAAGTCCTATGAGGAGTGGCTGAGGGAGCTGGGGTTGTTTATCCTGGAGAAAAGGAGGCTCAGGGGAAACTGCATTGCCCTCTATAACTACCTGAAAGGAGGCTGTAGTGACGTGAGGGTCTGGCTCTTCTGTCATGTCTCAAGTGGAAGAATGAGGGGAAATGGCCATAAGAGATGTCAGATTAGATATTAAGAATAAAAATACTCACTGAAAGAACAGTCAGGCATTGGAACAAGTTGCCTAGGGAGATGGTGGAGTCACGGTCTCTGGAACAGAAGAGGCATCCGGATGTGGCACTTGGAGATACGGTCTAGAGGTGATTGTGGTGGTGTTGGGTTGACAGTTGGACTAGATGATCTTGAAGGTTTTTTCCAACCTTGATAATTCTGTGAAAGACACACTCTTTTCTTTCAAGCTGGAGACAGAATTTAACTGCAAATTAGATAGTGTTTATTCAGCATGATTTGTCATGCTCTTGTGAAAAAACCCCAAGTTCTATATCAGCAAAAATTTAAACTCTATCCATATATGTAGCTTCTGCCTTCAGTAAGAAACCTCATCATATTGCTCTCAATCTTAAATACTTCCACCCGTATTTTAGGATTCATATCCTAAGGCTATTCACAGCTTCTTCATGGAGTAGCTATAGATCAGCCTCTGACTTTACCTCCATTTTTTATTCCTCCACAGCAGGCTTGCCTCTGTTCTTGCACTTGGACGTGTCAGTTCTGGGTCAACAAGCTTCTTTTTCTTGGTTAACTCTTATCAACTGCACAGTGTTTTTGTGCCTCCTCAGATCTTCCATCTGCCCCCCCTTTTAAATTTCTGTGTTATCATATTTAATTTTAACTTCATATGATTCAGCCATGAAAAAGAATTTTACAGTATAATCTATAAGACAGATACTTCACAAAATAAAAAGCTGAAATGCATTTCTCAGGAAACAAAAAAAACCTGTTCAAAGATGGTATGGTCTCTATTTAAGTTATTTGCCATTTTTAAAATGCTTTTTCCTCTGCCGCAAAAACTTCACCCACTCTTGTATTCCAGCCCACGGCCACTGTGAATAGTTTGGAGCACCCACACACATGTTCAACTTCCACAGGTCTAATCACAGAGTCCTTTTCACAGTGATTTTCAGATCAACATAGATGGAAAAAAATAACGAAAATTTAAAAACCAAGGTCAATTCCAAGTCCTGAAAATTTCCACGTGGTTCTGCAGAAGTTGAGTCAGGCTCGACCATGAGATAAGTACTCTCACAGGGATGCCATACTGTACCTGCCTCCCTGCCATCAGCTAATGGGACTTTCCAGTCTTTGATCTTTGTGCACAAATCCCTGTGATACTGCTGCAAACAGCTGACATCAACGAATCAGTCTTGTTATTTCTTTTTGATACCCTAAACTGTCTTATCTTTTTACCAATGAATGTAATTTCAGACAAATCAGCTTAAAAAGTAATGAAAGTCACTCTCTTGCACAGTGGGAGGAGAAATGAAAGATAAGATCATTTTTCTCCTATCTGTCTTTATAATGACCATGAAAAAAAGCCTCTGAAATTAGTTGAATGAATCTTGGCACTTCTTTCTTGGCTGAGACCATAATTTCATGGTTAATTATTCTGTATCTAAATTCCCTTTGGTTGCAGCTTCCATGAACTTTTATTACTTTAGCAATATTCCTCGTTATCAAAAGCCTCAGTTTCTGTTTACCAGGGCAGCAATACCCACACTCAGGATAATGCCTTGGCTTGACTTTGGACTGTCTAAGTTCAGGGTTTCTTTTATGTGTACAGCAAGTGGGGTTACATTTTCTTTCTTGCATTGTAACTGTTGAGCAACATTAGTGCGGGAACCAAAGAATTTTTTGTTTCTCTTAAGGTTACAGTAACTTAAAATCCGAGGAACGAGTTTGGGAAGCGTCTGTCTCTTTGTCCATCGCACTCCCAGCTGGGTTTTGCCATTCCTAAAATTCCTTTTCCTCCTCTATTGGTGAGAGATGCAAATTCAGAATTTTGTGCAAAATAGAATTAAATACTCAATCTGGGAAAGTGAAAGTGTGAGTTTTCCCCTTTAATGTGTTTCAGATATATACAATTTGCAGTGGTATGGGGGTTTTTTAAATAAAAGTGCTTGGTAGACCTGTGATTTTAAGCTGTGTGTCTCTAAAACATTGCAAGGAGAAACATATTTTCAGGTGAGTACTAATGAATAGATGTCAAAACCAACTTCCCTCAACAGCTAACAATACAAATGCTCCCCACCCCGGATTGATTTTGCTTTTGAATTCAAGTTCAATGAACAAGAAATAAAATTTTAAAGTCCAGTAATTTTCCTTTTGCCTTATTCAGAAGTGCTTTTTCTCCTTGGCATTACTATTGACTGGGTTGCTTCAATGGGGAAGAAAGTAATTCTCAGTGTGGAGACAGTAATTTTGAGTAGCTGGGACACAATCTTGCTCTTGAGTGTTGCTCAGGAAGGGCTCTTGCTGGTTTCAGGTGGATTCAGCTCGTGGCTGAATGTGGATCTGGCTGAAGGCAGCTGCTGTCCTACAGCTCTTTTTGCATTTACAAGGAGCACCGATAAGTTGTCACATGCTGGTGTTCCCCCATCAGAGGTGGCTCCCATTTATCCATGACTTTGGAGGAAGCTGAGGGCACTCCATGCACTGTAGGTTCAGAGAGTTAATCAGCTTTCTGCATGATTTACAAGAGAGTGTGTTTATCAGCACTTGTCGCTGTCCCTACCGCGCACACTCCTGCAAGCATTTGTGTAAGAGCTCCATGGTCGCTCATCAGGCGCCAGCAGAGATTGTTTTGACAACACAGCTATTCATGATGATTCCTCCAAGTGGAAACATTTCACAGCAAAGTTATTCACGCTCTGGGTGAGATTTCTGAGCACAACCAGCGCGCCCAGTGGGTGCTACTTGAACCACTGAGAAGCTGCTCACTGACAATAAATGAGTAACATGGGTTAAAGTGTGACACTGCAACAGGGAGGAGTAGAGAATTGAAGCTGGGCATTTTCCTCTTAGATGAGTTTTCTAACCGTTGGAGAACTGGCTAAGAAATATTTTCACTTTTTGGAGCTTAATTTTTCAGGTTTCTAGACAGGTAGAACAGGAAATATCTTGAAACTAACACAACTTTTTTCATGGGATGAAGTAGCCCTTGTTCATCCAGTCTCTACATCAGAAAACTGCTTTTCAGGTGATCTTTTCAGGTGATAAGGAAACATACTGCATTGCTAATCTGACTGTGACAAAGACAGCCCAAGACTGATACACTAGCCTAGGAACACAAATGTTAGTGTCCAGTGGACCAAACAAATGCATGCTGGGATGCATGGATGCACTTCCTGAGGATGCACCTTCTCACCAGTCTCTGTAAAAGTTTCTCTCTTTTGTCTTTATGTGACTATGATAGCTTTTTTAAGGTAATATGGTAGATCATGTGGTACTTTATAATCACAGGCATCTTCAGAGTGCAAATGGGCATCAACAGCACTATGCTCCACACTGAAAAACAGACTCCAAGAGGAGAGACCTAGCTAAAAATAGTTCTAATAACAATAAAGTAGCCATAAATGAATGTTATGAAAACTAAAAGGAAATTATGGAAATCAAAAAGGCAATATTCTGGAGCAGATCTGTAGAGATACTCAGACTAGAGAAAAATTAAGCAAATGAACAAAAAAAGCCCAGCGAAGCAAATGAATGTTAGGCTACTGAACTTCATAAAGTTAACAAACCATAGCCCTTAGTACCACAGAGCTCATCCTTTTGTTGGGTATATTGACCTGTTTTGACCAACATGCTTTACTGTCCTTGGAAACAAGCAAAATCCTCATTATTTCTCAATGTTATTTGCTTTTTGCTCATTTTTTTCTTTTTTACTATAGGCAATAAAAATGGGCAAATGAGTATTGCAGGCATCAGGTACAGGGATGGTGTTAAAAGTCAAGGCAATACAGAGAATGAACAATTTTAAAAGGCTGTCAAGAAAAATCATGCTTAGGAAAGGGAGGATGAGTATTTTAAACTAAAACTTTTCTTTTTGACAAAGTTATATTGAAAACAGCTTTACAGCTTTTTTTTTTTTTTTTTTTTTTACTTTCTTCTCCTCAAAGATTCCTATGTTGGGGGCCCTACTGAAAATGAACTACTGGAGAAGACTCATCTAGGCTATTTTGGCATGGAGTGAAATGTTCCCAGTTCTGGAAGGTGTTTCCCCAAGGTATGGCCATGCAGGAGACCTTGCCAAGATAGGTCCAAGTGAGCAGTTTTGGGGTTTGCAATGCTTTCCTAACTGGAGAGTAATTTGAGGAATCCCTACACAGCAAGGCAGACAGATGCAAAAAAGCTTTGCCATGGGTAGCATTCATGACCCTTGGAAGACAGAAAATAATATGTAGCAGAGAATGGTGGGCAATCCATAAATTTTCCTGTGTGTAGGGCTCCTGTGTTCAGTGTTTAAGTAGCACTAAGCTGGATGGTGGGAACAGAGCTGGAGAGGAGGTTGTTTTCAGTGCTGCAGAGTATCTGAGAGGATGCTGGCTTGCTGAGTTGCTCAGCTAGTTCTTACAGATAGGAATTATTTTCCCATGTGTGCAGATTTCAGGCTCTTTTTTTCTTTCTTCATGAACACACAGACATACATATCATCATTGAAAGGCAACCAAGGAATGTGAGGTGAGAAAAATACTGCGATAACTTTTGGGTCTCTTCCCTTATTCTGTCAAAGGAAAAACTCACTCAGCCAAGAAAGGGAACTGATAAACCTTTGAGCCAGCCTAATTCATTCAGCCCATCAGAAAGCAAAGAGATATACACACACAGCCCCATTCATCCTGGTGCCCTTGCTGTACATTAAGAAGAGATGTATTCACCCTTTCAGGGGCTCTCAGTACATCCTTTCATTTCAGACAGTGCCTCATTCACCTTCTCCTGAAGTGGTTCTTTCCAGTAACATCAATCTAGGAGACCATCAGCCCTGCATACTTGTTAATTTCCAATTAAACAGCAACATCTGCATTGTATAGGAGGAAAAAATGCTGGAAGACTGAGGAGGCCAATTTCTAAGTTTAGCATTCAGAGGTGAATGTAACCTAATTTAAATGTGATGAAATTAGACCATTTGCCCTAATTTTCATGCATTTAGCATTATCTCTAGAATACTGATGAGGATAGAATGAACACCTGAGAGCAGCTGGCAGGCAGCATGGTCACTGTGCATCACATTCAAGGTTTGATTTCAGATGGAAAGATAGAGTTATAAAAATGAGAGATAGAGGTGGATTATCTGGCTCTCCAGCTTGTTTGGGAACAGGAGAATGCCAGCATCCTCCCTTCAAAATCACATTGATTTCTTCTTTTGCTTCTGCTAGCCAGTTCTGGCTGTGTATTGAAATAAACTCAATACTGTTTGTTGTTTTAGGGCAGAGGGTTGCTCTTTGACAGGTGTTGGTGGGAAAATTGGGATGTGGGGGACTGTTTGCTTGCATTTTGCTTTTTAATTAAATGGAGGTAGGAAGAGGAAAGCATTGCTCTTTGAGTCAGTCCATAAGTAGCAAAGACACTACTACTTCCATCTATTGGTAGAAAAGTAAAAATTATTTTACTTGCTTTCCAAAGACAGGAATTACAAGAATTTCTAGTGCCATCTATGAGTGAACACAGAGAATTGCCAGTATTCCTGTCCCTTTATTTTACACACACACACACACATATAAAATACAGAAATGCACATTGCTCATCTTGCTTTCTCCAAGTCCACATAAGATCTTTGTGAATAAAATCCTTTTGCAGCTATTTAATACACAGACTTGAATAAATCCAGCTGGAGCTAGCAAAACTTTAAAACTCATCCCCACAGTGTGAGGTACCTTACAAACCAGCTGACATTCAATCTGTCATCACGATGCAAAGTTCTTAAAGGAAAGCCTAAAGGAGATACCTGAGCTCAAGTCTCTAAACTTCCTAAATGACAGCGATCCAGGGCCAAAATCTGCATTTGACCCATACCACACTGAAGAGGAACATTTTCCCACCACCCCTGCTATAGTTCAGGTTCTTTGAAACACATCCTAATTCAAAACCAGCTGAAAACAGCAAGATTCAAAATCCAGTTGTTGTTCTCCACTCACCCCTGAAAAGACAAGCACGATCCACCTGGAATTCCCCCCTGGATCTTACTGGCAAGCAATTTAAAACCTCAGAATGATAATTATCTTTTTCTGATTCTCTATAGGTTGAATTTAAAATGCCTTTGAATACTCATCATTAGAGACTGTCAGAAGCAGGGATGTGGGAAATCACATACTGTAATATTTCCTTTTTTGAGGTTCCCAAAAGTATCAATATTAAGAAGTGCAACTTATGCTTGGGAGAAACTTTCTGTTTTATTTCTCCTCACCCATATCTCAGTCTGTTTCCTGGGTTTTTCTCTCCAAAGAGGACAGTAGCAAAGAGAAGTGGCAATCTGGTAAATAAAGACTTGTTATATTGGATTCCATAAGAGAAAAACATTGAGAAAAGGACTACAACATATCTTGAAAAACACATTACTTTCCCCTCGGGAGAAAGTTAGGAGTTCACATTTAGGCAGTATTCATTTGCAGAACTTTCTTAACAAAAATTTGCAACAGAAAGTATTGTAAAAGTTGTCATAAAAAGTGCAACACCAAAAAAATTTCCTGGTATTTTTTCTACTATTGTTGGAAAAAAAAGCAAGCAGGACAACAAGAAAACCAACACCAAAAGTGCCAGACCCAGCAGTGTTTCCTAGGCTGAGTGCAATGGCACACAGGCACGTGTGCTGTGGCTGTGAAAGGTCTGGCTGGGAATAGGAGTGACCCTGCAGCACACAGATGTCGCTGCTGCCCGGGCACAGAGCCCTCCCCCTGCAGAGCGTGTTAGATCGGCTCAGTGCCACCGCTGCCTTCCAGCTCTCTGCAGGGATGCTGCTGGTGCAGCAGCAGAGGCACTGGGGACCTTTTCACTGCCAGGTTTCACATCCACAGTGCCCTAGGTCAAGTGGGTACAGCCACCCAGGCCAAGTGATGCCCTGGGTTTTCACATGGAAATAGACAGCATCTCATTACGCTCTGGAGACATGTACGCAGCAGTAAAAATTGCAATGTCTGCTCTGGCTATGAAGTTATTTTTAGTTTTAGGGGAAGGTTCAAAGAAAAACCTTGTGGAGTGTGACACAATTTCTACGCTAAACAGTAAAGTGTATTATTTGTTTTGTGCTTCTTTCAGTTTGTGTTGAAAGCAGAGGTCAAAGGAGATTTTCATTAGCTGGGGACTTGCATTTTCTTGATATCAGGTTAATGGTAAAAACACAGCTAAATATGGATTACCAAAGGAGCACTTAAACCAAAAAATGTCTCGCAGAAACAGAATCCCAGCAAGCAACGTACATAATAGTGCATTTCTCATCACTGGGAGGCATCCATGGAAAATGTGAGGGGACTAGAGGGGGATGTTACATCCATTGTATTTTCACCTAAGTCTTTCCTTCTGAATGAGAATATTTTATGTTAGTTTAAAAATGACATCTGGTTTCAGTCTGACCTGACTGAATTAGGGAGCATTTTCCAGAATCAAGCACAAAAGAGAGATAAAAATCTAACTACAGAATTTTCAAGTTAATACATTTTAGTTCAGAGAATGTGGATGTACAGAAACAAAAAGATATACATTTTGTTTTCAGTAACCAAATATCAGCAAATTACTAAGAAGGGCATGGTACAGCAGAGTCCTGGACTCTGAGACCCGTGTTTCAAAGCAGGTGTAACACGGGTGAGTAAGGTTGTACTTTGTAAGGGTTCTACACAGGATTCTGGCACAGCCCTATGAAACACACCCTGTCCTGCTCTCATCTTTTCCTTGTCCTTATAATCCTTCAACTTTCTGTGATGTGTGTCCAGAGTGTATGTACCTAGATTTTGTCTTTATTCCATCTCATGGAAGATCAGCTGGGAAAGTATGCAAGTATTTCTGTTATGGGCTTTCTACGTATGCCCTAAGGCAAAAAAAAGTTCTTCTAACAAATCCATGTGTGTCAGTAATTAAAATATAACTGCAGAAAAGTATTTCCCCCACACAGAGACACTATTGCATGCCTCATCTTCTTCTAAGCCATTTATTACAAGACAGCAAAAAGTTTGATTTCCTTAGCCAGGATTTATCTATTTTTGCACCTCAAGAGCCTGTGTAGATACACAGTGAGAAGCAATGGCACAACTGCTTGTAAGTTTATCACAGGATGTGTTACTGCAATTTCAGCACATTTCCAAGCAATAATGATAAGTAGGTTTTTAACAAAGGTCCTTTATCTGGTCTGGTTGCCTGAGGAATTACCTTTCTTTCTGTAAGATACCACCATGAAAAAGACAAGGTCTGGTCCCTCAAGTGGAAGAGAACAAGAGCTTCAATTTTCTAATGTGCATTATTAGCCTAAGATTTATTTTTCTAAATGTTGATAAGACTTCATTGGGGTTTGGTTTATTGCCTTTTTTTTTTTTTGGTGGGGTTTGGTTTGGATTTTTGTTTTATTTTGTCTTGGTGTTGGGATTTTTTGTGGGCTTAGGAGAAGAAGAAAGGAAGTACTTACTTTGGTATTAACAGAAGTGTGGCTATGTGGTGATTTCACATTATAGTTTTTATACAGCTGTTTGTGTGCATGTTAAACTGCATAAATAAAACTGATGAGAAAACAGTTGATTAAACAAAACAAAAATAAAAAACCAGTTTGAAAAAAGCCAGGAGAGGCCTTCAGAAAATACATTTTCAGGCAGTGGATTGTGAGTACCATGCACATTTCTTCATGGGAACTGAGCCCAGAAGATGCCCTTTGGTTTTGTCCTTGAAAGTAGTGAGTCAAGGGAAGAGAATTTCAATTAACTAGAAAGCAGAAAGACAAGTTTTTAGAAAATTCTTCTGAGAGTTATGGAAATAGATCCTTATTTTTCTCTTCTTTAGTACTACACACTTTGTTATTGATGTAGACTTATAACAAAATTGACCAGAAACACAAATCCCTACTAAAAGAACCCAGAAATACAGAGCAAATCAAATTACCACCTTTAGCCAAAACCAAAGATGTTAGGGGACCAGTTTGTTTTGTCTTTCTCAATAAAATTATAATAGCCCTTTCATATTTTTAATATGAAAATGAGTATTTTCATATTCATCTAAAAATTAATGCAAGAACCCCCAAACTTTACAGATTTCATACAAAAGGCCTTCTTTGGGCTCAAACTGGTGTATTAACGCAGTAAATATTACTGTATCCTGCAGCCTTAGGGTGGAGGAGAGAAGATCCAGTAGGCAGGAATTGTGCAGCAAGATTGATTTATTTAATTATTTTACAAACTCTTTTATAGACTTTTTTCTTCATAGTCTAATTGGACAAAGGATCAGCCACCCCTTGGGGGTGATTGGCCAAAATCCTAAAACATCCATTGTCAAAATATTTTTCTACTGTACCATAAACAAAGCTCTGCAAGGTCGCAGGTGTTCATGGTTTACCCAACTTCTGCTAATCTCTTCATGAGAGAGAAAAGTATCCCACGGCTTAGAGAGCAGCAGGAAAATTCCTTGCTAACAGCATTTTTGTATCCACACTGGTGAGCTTTTTTCCCCCTTCATTTTAAAGTAAGAAATCCCAACAAAACAAAAAGAAGATGCAAGAGAATTATTTTTCCCTCCAAATTTTTGGTGTAGATATCAATTTCATCTCCCTTCCCACTCAAGTTCCTTGATCGGCTCTACTTTTGACCTTTTATTTTTAAAACAAAGGGGAAAATAAGAAGAGAACTTGAAAATTCATGCAAAATAAATCTGCTTAATTTACTAATGCAAACACTCATATTCAGAATCCTGGAATTGACCAGCATATGAATTTGTTCTTGACATTGAAATTAGAATGTGAAAGAAGGGTACCTCCCCCACTTGCTCGAGATTCAAATGTGTCATACCTCTGCACACATCCTTCTCCTGCTCGGGCTGGGAAGGATGAGCAAGAGTAGTCCTATGAGTCAGAGTCTTCTCTGGAGAGCCTTCAACCACGGCATTATAAAGGTGGTAGTTTTGCTAATTCAATCGCATTGTTTGCCTTCAGCCACTAATGATGGCAGAACAAGTCATTCCTTTCATATTTTAGGAAATCCACCTTTCTCATCCTCAATGGAGTCAGGGGAGGGGAGTTTGACCAACCTGTGCCAGTCTCTCCACAGTCTCATATCCTTGACTGCGCAGCTGTTTTGGCTCAGTCTCCTCCCACGGCGTAGAGCACTTCAGGGGGCTGCTGTTCTTGGCATGGGATAATACCCTGGTAAATCACTGGTGCCTGGGCCAAGAACCTGCTGGTTCTTCTGTGGTATTTCCATGGCCCAGAGCAGTTTGTATGGCAAGGGTTGAGTACAGAAGAGAAGTACTCATGAGAGTACAGCTCACTGCCATGCTTGTGCCATGAAAATCCCTAAAAGTTAAGGTCGCTACACACATCTACGAATGGACTCATGACAGAAATGAATGAAAGAAAGTCCTGCTGGTATAAATCAGAATGATCTTATTATTTTCACCAATACAGAGTTAATAATTATCATTTGCAGAAGTTGCAAAACTGGCCTCTTGTGCAATTGATGACACAACACTGCTGCTGGGGAGGAAGAACACAAATGTCCTCCCACTTCTTTATGAAGAAGCTCCATTCTTTAAAATGCTCAACAGACTCCTAGGAAGTCAACACTCATGTTCAAAGATCTCAGATATTCCACTGGTAGGTGATAGTTTTATTTCAGCTTCAGCTGTCAGTGTTAGTCAATTGTAAAGCTAAGTAAGGTTGCATCACTTGCTTTCCTCTCTCATAAGGAATGGGATGTTTTGCACAGGTCTGTGCTACTTTTTACTACAAGCTCTCCAGTAATTCTCAAGGTACACTTTGAATTTAAAAAGCTTCTCTACATCTAAGGGGTGGAGTGTGTTTCTCTTTGAATCAGGTTTGGTTTATTTCCAAGGCTGGTGCAGTTGAAAGAACAGAACCAGCAGCAAATAACTACATCCAGCTCAATTTGTTGTATATTAAAAGTTTGCTGGTTGTTTTCTCCCTGCAAACATATTCCAAACAGTTAAATAAAAGTTTTCAGGAAACAAGCCTTTTTATTGCTAGTAAAGCACATAGAAGTTGGAGTTGGATATGTCTGCCATGAATGTCACCCCCAAGGGTATGAGAGCTGATTTTAAGAGATGTCTGGCACTCCTGCAACAGAAACTAATGCTGGGATGACTTCTTGGAGTCACTATCCTCAAATGTTTCCTTTCCACAACCCTTTACTGTGGCAAAACATACAGCAAATCCTTTCATTTCAGCAACTTCTGGCTTCAGCACTGCTCTCTCAGCAGGATGTGAAGACAAGATAAAAAAGCCAGCAGTGACTTTGCCTGTAGATGGGTCAGAGAAATTTTTCATGAAAATGACTTTCATTTCATCCCTAAGATGAAGTTCAATGACTGCAACACAGTCAGGTCCCATGCTATTACACATGTAAGTAAACAGCTCAAATATTAATATACAGCTGAGAAAATCTGGGGGTTTTTTTCCTTCTGTGGGTTTGGTTTGGTTTAGTTTGTTTTTTTGGTTGGGGTGGGCTTTTTCTTTGGTTGGGTTTTTTTTTCCCCTTTTACTTATTTTATACTTTGGATTAAGCTGAAAAGGGACTCGTGTGTCTTCACAGACACATGGCACTGGTTGCGCTGCTGCTCCAAGTACTGTACATTTTTCCTGTGATTTAATCCTCATAAGGGGCAGCCAAATAAGATTTCATATTTAGACTTTATAAGACCTGCCACCACTCTTTCATGGCCCATCCAGAAAAATTAGGGCACAGCAGCCAGCATTTCAGTGAAGTAACATAGAGCAACACAGGACCGGCCCAGCCTTTCCCAAAGCAGCACAGTGTAGACCAAAGAACAGAAAAGCCATGTTTCACCAGAGGTAAGTTTCAGAAAACAAGCCTCAGATTAGATTAGCAAGTGCCCAGCTCTCAATAGCTGAAGGTGAAACACTCAGAGACTCAGGGGCTGAGCACTTGCTGACACCATGGTGCAGCTGTGCCCACACCGTAATGGAAACCAGCAGAGGAGACAACAAGCACTGCTGCCCATGAGCAGCCCTGTTGAGCAGCCCAAGAAGAGAGGGGTGATTTATGGGTGCAATAATGGTGGTGCAGAGGGGTGAGCAATGTTTGCTGCCTGCCAAACTCCAGCAGGCAGCTTCCAGTGATCCAGAAGGCAACTGTTGGGGGTTTTCAGGGCATCTGCAGTATAAGTGCCCTGTGCCCAGGACTTCATATTCACAGCATAGAGTGGACAGACTGCCCACTGTTTTCTGCCTGTGTTGAGCCCTCTGAGGAGGCATCAGAAGGAGACACAGATCATTTCCACCGGGCCAACTGTGAGCAGCAATGTGTGTTTGGAAAGGGATTTCAGATACAAGCTTCAGCAAAGGTGACCTTGCCTGCTGTGCTGTCCAACATGTGGGAGCAGTCTCTGAAGGGCCCGTCTATAAAAGTGGCTGCCTGTGTCAGCCTCCTCACTCCTCCATGCCACAGCAGAACCGTCGTGAGGATGCCCATTAGTTCAGGACAACATGCATTCATTGAGTATGTACGTACATTTTGCTTTGGTCAGGAAGGGTATTCGCTTTATACCAAACTGCTTTGTAACAGTAACTTGTACAGGACCAACCCACCTGCACTGAAAGGGATCTAGGAACGTGGAGATAAAGCTGAAAGGTCTCCTCTCAAAGAGACAATGTCTGAAGAATGACAAAAGTATTTTTCTGGATCAGTGGAGTGGAGGTCATAGACTGGAGGGTTTTCCATTGGCAAAGTCTTCTCAGCCCACCAAAGAGCAGCATTTTTATACCTGTACCCAAATGCAAACAATGAAGTTGGGGAATTTTGACCTGAATGGATAGACCTGTTGCCAGTATCTTCCCTACCATTATTAAGTGGCCAAGAAAATTGCTCCTTATCCATTTCTAGATGTAGATAGGAAGCATGATACTGTCAGTGAACTTATTACCAAAAAAATAATTTCCTTGTATTACACCACTATCTTGCAGATATCTCTGCTACAATCCTTTGTCATGTTTGTTTAAGTATTCATAGCTAGCTCCCAGTTTGAGAACCATAGTAAGCTGCACAGTTACTAATTAATCAATATAAACAAACTGCTGCGTCTTGAATCCCTTAAGAGGAACAGAGGAAAAGAGATAGCAGCTATTTTTGCATCGCAGTGACTCAGGGGTACTGCTCTACGTGCTGAGCAGTTTGTATTTTCCAGAGAACATCCACACCTTTTCACTTCAACAGTAAACTCCAGAGAAGTGCTCCTTCAATTGAGCACACACTCCACAAATTTCTCATGTAAACCTGAGAGAGGATATGTAAGAGTCACATACCTAAAATGTGCCTTGAACACTTGAAAAAGAGGAGTTTTGATGTGTGTCAAAATACAAGCTATTCAGCCAGGAATTGTCAAAGTGAGAGCTTGGATCTTACATGTTTAGCACTTCCACCTGGAAAAAGAAACACTAAAAGAAATTTGAAGAGCACCAGTAATGTGGAAAAAAAACCTCCGAGCCAGTGTGGACAACCTGCAGTGGCTCAAGGAAAAGAGACATAACCTTATTTGAAGAAAAGGCTTCATGTGTCGGGAAGAGAATAAATTTGGACAGTACAGGGACAACAACACTTTATTGCTGTGACTTCCAAAATTTGGAGAAATTACACAGGGGAGGCAAGCAGCAGGGGGCAGGGCTAGAGCCGCACACCTGCGCTGTGAATCTCTTTGCTGAGGAGGACCCTGGAGGAACTGCAGCCCATGAAGGACCCACAACAGGATGAGGACCAGTGGGTGGCATGGATCAGCAGAGAAAAACCTGCTATGTGCCAGCCCAACTTCATGTGCCACCTGTCACCTCACCCAAAGGGACAGGGAGGGACTGAGTGCAACATGCAGGGAAGTAGGGACCAGGAATGGTGGAGGAGAAGTGTTGGACTGAAAATCAGTTTGGGGAAAGGGGGAGAAAGACATTCCCCTCAGGGTTTGTTTTATCCATCAGTCCCTCGTTTTTCTCCTCAATAGCCAAAGTAATTATTAAAAGTTTCTGTTAATCGGAAATTAATTGAATTGAATTAAATTAAATTAAAATCCCTGAGTCAAGACTGCTCTGGAGTGAGGAGAGGTCTTAACTTACTTGGCATTTTCCCTCAGCCCTGGGCTGCTTTTTTCCTTTTTCCTTTTTTTTTTTTTTGCAATCACCACAATGTGCTGATAGGGGGATATTTCTTCTTTAGGATAGGGGTGCTCAACATGCAACACATGATGCATATGGAAGGGGGCTGCAGGGCAATGAAAATGTTGGCCTCCTGGCCATCACTTCTTCTGAGGACACACTGCCCTTTCCCTGCCACAGCCCAGACCTACTTGAGGACAAGTGGCAAAAGCAGCTGTGCTCTAGTCTGTTTCTGAAAACAGAGTGTGAAAGGAGGCTGCCACCCTTGTTACTTCACACAGTCTTGCACCTGCTTGGGAACAAACAGGAACTTACCTGTGCATACTCACCATCTTATCTGGCTGCACCACCCACACCTGCTGCATGTGTATTTGGGAAATCCAACCCCCTCAAGAGGCAATCATGAACCTTGCAATCACAGCAGGAGGCTGGGTGCATGTACAGCAGTGAGACCCTTTGCAGCCCACGAGGAGCAGCATTGTTGTAAAGCTGCAAGTGACAAACCCAGCCATCACCCACATGATAAGGCCCAAAGGGACTTCTGCCTCCTGAAAGAAAATGTACAGCTTTTGGTTCACAGAGAAAACACCACCCTTTCATATCTATAAACCGTCATAGCTCAGGAGAAACTAATGCCTGCATAACAACAGGATTACAGAGCGTTCCTTATGAGGTCAGGAAAGTCCAGAGCATTTCAATCAGCTCTTTGATATTTGCAACCTAGGCAAAGTGCCAGGCCACTGGTTTAAGGATTAGAAAAAAAGTAACAGAAATATTTCTTAGACTGGTTTTGAAATCTGCAAGTGTTTTATGCAACAGAGAGATCAGGCTCCACGACCAAGGCAGTGCCAGCAGCCTGTTCAGCAGCACAGGAGATGGTGTCTGCTCAAGAAATATTTGTGTCTTTTGGGTGGGACCAGGGCTCCTGGATACAGAAGATAACAGAGCTGTGTGAGGCCTTCATAGTTTGCCATTAATACCTAAACACTGGCTTAAAAATGAAGCTGTATTGGTCTCAATTAAACATTACATGAGTGCTTAAAATAAAAGCAGACAGGAACACAGCGAGGTCCATAAATAGTTCTCCATTGTTTGAAATTCAGTTCCATTTCCAAGATTTGCTGATGACTCTGAGCTATTTTGGGTGCATTCCAGAGGAAATTGAAGGAAGGTGGAAAACCAGACAAAATGTTGTCACATTAAAGATATGCAATTTGAACTGTTTTCTAATTATACTAGGTACGGAATTAAGTACAACAATTCAGAAGAGACACCTCTGTATTTTAATAAAGAATTTAGTAACAATCTTTGGACAATCTGTCGGTGGCAAAAAACAAACAAAAAAATCCAAAAGGAAACAAAATGTTACAGAAGATGGAAAGGCTTTCAACCAGCTCATCAGACAAGTGAGCTAGCATCTAGCTAATCATTCAAATTCTATATATTTTCTTTAGAGCAATATAGCTAAGGCAGAATTTGGAGGTATCACAGGATAAGTGTGTGAGTCCTACAAGAAGTTGGGCTGATTTAAACCACCTTTTTAAATAGGCTACTCCAGGACCTATTACATGAGGCTTTAAGTGCTGACCATATAAAATAATAGCCTTGCTTGGGAGTGGTAGGTGTCAGCAAACAATGAGAGATTTTTAAAGAAATCAAGTCATATGAGTAGTTGCAGCAAACTTTACGTCCCCAAGCAAAGCCCCGAAATGCAGTTCTCTCTGTCTTCAGAGAAATGTAAGGCATCAGTGCTGCCTCAAGGTTTGTAATGCTAAGCACTCTCTGACTCAGGAAGGTGCAGAGCACCCAGGATGCTTTTAGAGAGAAATTTAGTTTGTCATCTTTCACCCACAAAGGTAATGGCCATAGGGAAGGTTCAGCCATCTGCCTGGTAAAGTCCTTAGGTCGTCTGGGATATGGCAAAGGCTCACAGGGAGGAGCACTCGTCAGGATGGGTCCCATTTAACTTCTACATGAGTGACTGGAAAAGATGAATAACGTGCTCATAACATTTACAGATGCTGATTAATTAGAAAATGAAGCAAAGAGATAATATGCAGCTGAAAGGCAGTAAGAAAATTAAGTACTGGTGTGTGAGGCATACACACAGAGTCAACACACACACATTTATATGAATGTGGACATCAGCTTCCAAACATAGTGAAGGAAATTATTTTCTGATTTACTGTTTTTATTGACATTAGATTCACTCTGTTGAATGGCTGAATGAAAACATTTTTCTATCAAATGCAACTATCTAATACCTTTTACTGCTGTGGGGAATACTATTGATCTAGTTCTTTGCTTCCACAAAGGTGATTTCAGTCCAGATTCCTGATAATTTTTTCTACATATCTTCTGTTTTATCTCTTGGATGTCTGTATTGTAAAAGCAGCATGTGAAACCATTTCAGGTAAAGTCCAAAAGGGAAAGGGTAAAGCACAAATTAAAACCTGTTAATTTTTACCTGAGAAATCAAAACTTTGGTTGAGATGTGTCCTGGACATGACCTTGTGGTGAGAGGAGGAAGCAAAAGGGTGTGATTCCTGCAGGTGAACAGCACTTGCAGTGACTGTTGGAGCTGGGTTTCTTTGCCAGACAAACACACCCAACGCTTTCATTTTCTGACTGGATTCCAGATGGGGCTGCCCGCTGGATGTGATAGCAGGGGAATTGCAGCCAAGGCATGAACACCTTCCCACCTGTTTAAGGCTGGCAGGATAGTTCTTTTCTTTGCAATTACTATGTGACCTGTGAAAGAAAAGTTTTTCATTTTACACTTCTGAACACTGGGAGTCAGGGCCGCTCGCAGTCAGTGCAAGGTCAAACCACTGAATTATTGTTCGTTTTCCATTGTTTCCTTCCTCTGGAAAAACAGCTCTGCTCCTTTTCATATACTACTCGAAAATCCCAGGTTTGACCAGCTCTGCCAGATATGTCTGCACATGCACAAGGATGATGGTGTGAGGCAACAGGGTCACCTGCAAGCAGCAGGGAGAAGAACCAGAAACATTGATTTGTGCTGTGCACTCTCACTGACCACACACTTTACACTTTGGTACACTGGGCCAGGGAGGCCTCAGTGAGCTGAAAACATCTAACAGGTTTGAGTGGGGACAGATTTTTAGCTCTTGAATATTAAGGCTAACTGTGTTTAGGGTTGGAGGCTTTTTTTTTTTCTTTTTCACATACACCAATCTGAAGAGAAAAGGCTCTTCAGGGAAAACCAGCAACCCTCACGTGCATGCACATATTCAGAATGGGTTGGAAAAGTTGCTTCAAAGGGTTTATTTTCTTTGAACTTCTCTGCTGACAAACCCATCCATGTATTCTATGTTAGCATTGCCCTCTGAAAAGTCATGTCCCAGTTTACTTGGGGCAGATTAATCACTCAGTCCTGCTAGGGCTGGGGCAGAAGCTCCCAGTAGCAGTAAGTGTGCTGCTGACCTCCTGCTTCTGCCCTGTTCCTCATCTGGGACATCCCCCAAGTGACCTCTGTGCAATACAGCTCTGGTCCATCACAGGAAATGTAGGAACAGAAGATGCAGCTCTGCAATAGCCAGGTGACAAAGCCAGCTGACGTTGTACCCAGGGCAGCAGGTCAGATGGACTGTCAATAAAATGATACTGGTTTTGCTGGTGTGGCCTTCCCGGAGTCATTTAGCATATTGGGTGGCCTATAGCACATCATTTCCTACATCACAAGCCTGCTGTGCCATAAATGCAAAGAAGAGCCTGCAATTTCCCTGGCATCATTGCCACAGAAAAACCTCTGATGAAGTCAGATTTTTCTTAAATGGCATGTACAGCTTTACAAGAAAGCCTGACAATCTAAGAAGCAGAATCAGTGTGACTTTGTTAGCCTGTTTTCAAGGAGTCACAGCAACTGAAAGACATCGGCACGACACTCTTGTGACTCCTTGGGTGTCAAATCAAGATTCTTTCAGAAGGCAACATAGAAGTACAAACCACCCTCCATTAGCAAAGAGAGCTTTGATAGCATCTGTGTCTCTCCAATAGTTTCAGACTGTGGCAGGCAAAATCCCCAACCTTTGCTCTGACAGTATGTGTAATTGCAGGAAAGCCTTTATGTGTATCCATATTCAAGGCTTGGCCTTTCTGGCTGCTGGTGAAAGAACAGACACAAGGTGAACGAATGGGCAGAAGCTTTGGGGAAAATCCACCTCAGCCAAGAGGAGTCACAGCTCTCCATTCCTGCCCACCTGCCTTCCCCTCACACCCAGCCAGGTGCCCAAGGACCTCTCTGTCCAGGTTTCAGGCATTGCTGGCTACTGATCTTGCTCCTTTATTGGGGTTATCAAGCACACCTGCAGCAGAGCAGGACACGTCCCTCAGCCCTTCCACTGGCATCCATAGCGTGGCATCTCCCTGCAAGGCTGGCATCTCCCTGCAAGGTTGGCATCTCCCTGCAAGGCTGGTATCTCACTGCAAGGCTGGTGCGCTGTTGTGACAGACACTGAGCAGCTGCCTGCTCCGAGAGAAAGGAAGGTGGTGTTTTTGAGTGAATAGATTTAAACCCAAGCATTCAAGCCCAACTCCAGTAGCTCATTTATGATACAATGGCGAGATGTCTCACAGGGATTCATGCTCCACTCTCCTCTGCCCCAGCCCATGATGCAGGGCAGTCTCTCCTGGTGCAGCCAGAGTTTAATTGCAGCAGCTGCAGCATTGCAGAACATCCCTGACCACTAAGGGTTTGGTTTTGTCTTGCCACATAAACAACAGCAGTCCAGGAGTGATATCTCCTATGACCACTGAAAAAAGCAGCAGTGATATTAGTGAATAAAACCACTGAAAGAGTAGTATTTCATGGCTAATTTGTAGGACAAACAAAGGCCTTGTCTGCTTTGGAGTTTATAGGTCTTAACCACTGCTTGAATTCCATATGGACCTGGGAGATGCACAGGACCCCAGCAATGTGGTGATTCCCTACCTCTCATCATTGTGACATGCCACATTTGCATCTTTCTTTCCGCAGGAGTGATTACAATCCATGCACCTCATTTGCATTAGCCCCATCAGGCTATGTGGAACCTGGTCAACTAAATATAAAATCCAGTTCTTGCAATTCTGCTTACCTAGAAGAAATAAAGCTGAATGAATGGAGGAAAAAGTAATCAGCTTATGTTGTTCTGATACAAAATATTTGAAGCTGATCTGAGATCACATATCTGGGTTACTACACTAGAATGTTGTGAATGTTGGGTATTGGGTAAAACCCAGTAAAACCCTTAATAGGAAAAGTTTTGACTGCAGCTTGTTTTCAGCTCTGTGGCATCTGAGGTCTGAAGGTTCCTCTGCAGCACACCCTGGACAGGCTCAGGTAACTGAGATCCCAGTGCCCAGACCCAGCAGTTCCTACAGGCAAGAGACAGAAAAGAGAAGTATGCATCATACTTAATACAGCACATGCTGGACAACAGCTGGCCAGATGAATAATTTTCCAGAAATCCTGGTAAAAATTCTTTAGGAGGACTTGATGGGACTCGTGCATGCCATGCACAATACAGAGTCTTGCTCCAGCTCCTAGAGCAGGCCACAGTCAGGGTCCTGGTCATTTGCCTGCCACTGCTGTTGAACCAGTCTTGGGCAAATCAGTCAGCATCCATCTCTGCTGCTCCATTGTCCTACAAAACAGAGCATAACTGTGCATTTTCTATGGCATTGGGAAACCGAAGGGATGTTATCACGTCTTTCTAGGACCAAAGCTCAGATTTAAAAAAAAAACCAAAACAAAAACTCTTTAAAGATTTACTAGTGGAGATTTTGTTCTAAGTAATGAAAAATGTCTGATCAAACATAATATTCCTCTGCAAATATTAGTGTAACAAGGCAAAGAGAGCATGAAGTGAAACTGCTCATTTTTTGAGATTCTGCCTTCTTGTGGAGCAAGTGACTCTGAAGACTGTTTAATTTCAATTTCCCCGTAATTAAAAGCATGTTCAAATAAAGCCCAGGACACATACATCTTTGCACTTGCAAATCTGTACAAGTTATGTGCAAATGTGACACACACAGACCTGTGCTATTATTTGAGCTGTGAGTCATAGAAGAAAGGAATGTAACAGCCAGCACAAGGACAGCTGAATGAATTTTCATCAGCCTCCTTGATAACGATGTGATAAACTGTCAGCAGGGCTTCTTCCTGTTGCCCAAGAAAGCCCCCATGACCCACCAGAGCATTAGAAACTCCTGGCATAGCCCCTGCCAGGTGCCAGTATAGGCACTGCCAGCCCTTGGTCGTGTTTGATGAAGGCAGCTTGCACATGAAGCGTGGGTTTCATCAGATGATCACTGAAACCAAATTTGCTCCTTGGAAAACATGCACACATTCCCACAGTCCCAGGAAACAGTGGGCTGCCAAAACAGATTGCCTCGGCTGACCTGGCCCAGCTTTCTCCTAGCAGAAAATACATCTTGAAGATCTCTTAGGCCAACTTGCCAACTTCTGCAAAGGTGAAAACCTCATGGCCTGTCCTCACCTAAGTCATTGAATGGGCTTGCAAGTGCCCTGACACAAATGCTCATAGGGTGAGCAGCTGTCATAGGTTAGCAAGCATAGTCCCGGAAGGGACGTCCTTGCTAAGGGGTGCTTACAGCTTCCTCTGGGACCTGATAGAACCTATCAGCTGGCAAGTTTGAATATGGACAATTCTCTAAGCCACTTAAAGTTGTGACCGCCTCTGTGATCCACATTTAAGAATAGGCAAACTCCCCCTCCAAGCTCTCTCTCGTTTCCGGCGCTGGGACAGGTGGCTGCGGGGCCCCTGTGGGGCCCAGTGGGCACAGCCCAGGCCCTGCTCGGGCCAGGCCGGGCCGGGCCACGGCCATCCTGAAGCCATGGACCTGTTCCAGCCGTGGAACCCCCCCCACTGCCTTGCCGTGGGCAGCCAGAGCGGCTCGGCTCTCCCCCCTCTCCACTGCGATAAGAAAAATTCAACATTCCAGCTGCAAAGCTGCAAGGCCGAGGTGAGAGTAACCCTTTTATTGCTGTGAAGAGCTGAAAACCTGAGGGAAGAGAGAGAGGAGATGATTAAAGCTGAAATTCTCTTGTGAAGCTATGATATATCAGAGTATCCCGCTGTAATTTCATGAAGATATGGGGGGTGGAGTGTTCAACTCGTAAGCAAAAGCACCTGCGCTGAGATAGGCAGATGCTGACGCAGCTGTAATTTCATGAGAAGTTTGGACAGGGAGAGATGGACCAGATGAGGACTTTTGCTCCAAATGGGAAAGGAGAAAACCTCAGTCCCTAGAGATGCTCCCAGAGATAGTCCTAACAATGAAGATGATGAAGACCCTTTGCTCCCAGGGAAGGAGAAGGGCCTCTGTTTTTGTTTCTGAACGGCTCAACCTTAAAATTGTACCCCAAAAAACTTCAAGAGTGGACCCTCGAACGCGGGAAACCCAGTTGCTATCTGTGTGTGACCTTGAACAAGCTGCAAGTCGGGGGAAGGGACTCACATGCAGGCAGAGAGACTCCTCTTCCTAAATGGACTGAACAATATTTGGAAGTGGGCGGCTGTCCCGTTGTGATAATGTTTTCATAGCACGAGCAAGAAGAGACTTCTCTTCCTAAAAGGACTAAACAAGGTTATTATGGAAGTGGTAAACAGACTGAACATCTTAAGGGTTGTCTTTTCACATTGTCAGTGGGAGAAGGGAGGAAGGTGGGGGGAGGAGGAGAGTTCTGAAGGTAGTATAATTTTTTTTTTTTTTCTCTTCTTTTAGGTCTGTTAATAAACTTTATATTCTTTCAAGTTTGGTGCCTGCTTTGCGTTTCTCCTAATTCTTATCTCACAGAAGATAAACAGTAATGAGTATTTTAGACCAAACCACTACACTAAATTGATGTTTCCACCCGGTTACAAACCCAACCCGCGACAGCAGCCAAGATGCTTTTACCTGTATTCCCACAAAAGCTGACCACAGTGTCCGGCTACACAGCCCATGTGGGGGTTCCACAAGAAGCCAGTGAATATGCTCAATGTTTTAACTCTCTTGTCTCAAGGCTTTTTCTTGCTTCCTTGGGCATGAACCCTATCACAATTACAGTTTTATGAGTCAGGAGATGAAGTGCATCTGGCTGTTGGGGAATTGATAGGAGAAATAAAGGGCCTTCCTTGAAGCATAGCTAATGCCAAGCTTTTCATGCAAAGTTGCAGCCTGAAGTATGCTAACTACACTGCCCTTACAGGCACAGAGAAATCAGGCAGAAAAAAAGCAATAAAGTGGTTATATGGTTTGCCAGATAGCCTTTTAAATAAAGGGAAAAAAGTATAAAAGCACCTAGGTTTTGTCACAATTTTGCCACGGAACCATGTGGTAACCTTCCTTTCCAGAGAAGGTATTATCTTGAGATTTGGGAGGTGGGTTCTGCTGCAGGCCATTTCACAACACCCATGACTGGTTCCCTCCCTCTAGAAACAGCATTAGTCCATCCAGACCAGGTGCTCTACTTGAGCCTAGATGCTGTAAAGAGACCTGTAAGGCCAGGTTCTGATGGGGACCCCAGAGTGCCTGGGAACACAGGCACCAGCTTGTCTTTCTTGGTTCCTCCTAGCCTGCAGGCAGCAGATGGGTGATTAGGCTGGGATCTGCCACGGTCCTTGCTGTGCCTTGTCACTGGGGACATCACTAGGTGGCCCTGTTAGATTGTCTATTTCTAATGAGCAAGTTTTTAATCTTCAAAAAAATATTGTGCTGCTAGGAATTGGAGCTTTTAAATATTTTTTTCTTTCCTTATTTTTTTAATAAAGGACTCTTATTTTGAGAGAAGTCACTACATGAATCTGGGAACTTGCTGGGAGGTTTATTCCCAGTATTTAGACAGAAAACCTTCAAAACCACAACTCTGGGCTCAAAGGAATGAACTTTCTTTCAGAACAGGGTTCCTTTGTACATGGTGTGAGACGACCTTTGCTCTAAAGGTAGTAAATGCATGTAAATAAAAGAAGATGGGCTTTGAGCAGCTGATAATCTGCTCTGCTTCAGTAGAAAGGTAAACCAGGGGTTTGCTACAGTTTGGCTCAGTGCCAGGAGGAAAAGGACAAGGTTTTTTTTTCAAGTGAAAAGGCTGGCACATTTGCAAGGACCCACTACCTTTACCTGGAATTGCACAAGGACAGTGTATCAGCTTTGCAATCCTGTCAAGTGTTACTTTTCCTCTAAAAGGTTATTTGTACTTCTGTGAAAGGCCATTGCTACACTGAGCTCTTCATCACAATACTTTCCCTTTAGAAAAACCAAGGGTGTTTATACAGTGAAGCTTGTAACCACTTGTACAGCTGCAGCCTGAAGGCAGCTTGGGAGTGAAAGAGTTTGTAACTAGAAAAAATCCCACGATCACATTTCCCAGCACTGAGGAGCTGGACCGTGGCTCTGTGTTTCATTCCTTGTACAGCTGCTTGGCTACTCAGCATTGTGAATTTTAAGGAAAGCACAGAATATCAGCACATTGTGCTGAGAGCTTCTTTTGGGTCTGCTGGGAGAAGGGAGACAGGAAAGGTCAGAAAAGAAGAAATGGTGCCTGGGAGAAATAATGGGAGCAGAGGAGGTGCTGCATGGAGAAGAGTGATGCAAGCTCTCAAAAGTTACTGATGAGTTATTTCCTGCAAGCAGCCACCTCTGCTACCAGAGTTGTTGGCGGTCCACCGGTTAAGGAAAACCCAAAGACCAGTTCAGCTCTTCAGCAGGGAGCTGACCTTCTTTCAGTCTGAACACCTGATAACTGCTGTAATTCAAGATTGTGCATGCTCCAGAAGACCAGCAGCCACAACAGAAGTCATGGAGATGAGAAAAACCAATGAGCAAGGAAGCCCACACCTCTTCAATTTATTCACCAAGCTAAACAGATCAAATCTTATCCCCAGCAGAGGAGAGGGGAGGGGAGGGGAGGGGACAGAAAGCACATTTGTCTGGCTGGCACATTATAGCCAAAAAAATTATGCATTTTAAAATGCTCGCTGTCTTTACATAGTACAAAAGAAAGCAATGGGTGGGTTTTCTCCACTAGCATCAAGTCAGCAAACTCACCAGTGACATCTGCCAATGTCAATGGAGGGGAATCTGTCCTGGATACTGCAGAAATGGTGGTGACTGCTCTTTGGATACCAAAACAGCATCAGCCCCAGTAAGAGAACAAAGCCCAGGTTCTCAGAGCAGAACATTTCTGTTCTGAACATCCTGACTAACAAAAATATGAAAGGTCTGGCTTAAGACCCAAAAAATCCTCTCCACTTTTCAGAGCTGGCCATTTGCAGGGCCTTCCAGGGGTTATTTGCTTGTTCTAGCCTTGCACTTGAATAAACTAAGCCATCACATCAAGTGGCAGAGAGTACAAAACATCTGTAAAACCTGCTGTCCGAGCTGTCTGAGAATCCCCTTTGCTTACCCTTTGGCCCAAGGAAGCTTTTGCAATTAGAAGTGGCAAGGCAATTTGGCACAACAAGAGGCATTTATCACTTAGAAATTCTCATGATTACAGGGGATCAAGTGGTGTGCCCAGCCATACACAGGATGGTGACAGAGTTCCCTCTCAAGCACTACAGAAGCCACAGCAGTCACTAAAGCCAGCAGGTTGGACTGGCTTGCAGCTGTAAGCTGTAGAGAGACATGTCACCTTTTAGCCACTGTTCTTAAACTTGAGCATGTGTCCCCTCTTACATGAGAAAATGTTACATGCAGCAGAAATAGAAATGAAAGGATACTGAATGCAGGAAAACCTCCCAGAGAAGGGGTTTCTGCTGCCTTTATCCCTTTCTTCAACAGTGGCACCTCTCATCCCAGGAATAAATTATCCACATATTTCTAAGCGCTGAGGCAAACACAAGGCCTTTTTACATCTCTCCCAGCCTTGCCTTCTCCAATTGTTGTTTCCAATTACAGCCGGCTTCCATCAGCATCTCTCACTCTCCTTGCTTGCAGGAGACAAGTTAGATACTGACTTTATATTTTCACCTTACTTGTTCTCTGGGCTGTGGGGGAGGAAAGGGAAAGAAAGAGAAAGTGAATGTAAGTGAATATCAAGAACCTGCCTTAGATAAAATATTCAAATCTTACAGTGAATAATACATGGGAATGGAAAGCATTTTTCCAGCTACATGCAAGCCCAATGCACTGTAGCAGAATCTGTACCAACTTGGCTAGCAGCACTTTACAGAGGACTAAAGGAGGCAAAAAATTTTGCATAGACTCTGTTATTAACTAAATTCCCCTTCAACACCACAGCAGCAGACACAGACACAGGCCATACATACACTCACAAACATGCACACACACACATTCTTTACACTTCTGCACCACCAGCATAGGTGCTGTGCTCACATGCAGCAAAACAACAGAACTTCCTCAGAGGTTTCAGCTGGAGGCTGGGCTGCTCTGCGCTGTGGATCAGCAGGAACGATCCCCAGGATGATTAATAGAGGTTTGCTTTGCAGCTGCCGTATCACCACCACTCTGTACTCCTGTATGCCCCCCCTCTCCACTTTCCTGGTGGCCATAGCAACATCCCCAACACTGTCTTCGGTGCCAGCTCTTCCCTCCTTTCAAGCAGCCTCCGCTCTAGGAAACGATCCTCGTGAGCAGCAAACCTGTGTTCTCCTCTCTCACAGCCTTTTTAGTCTGTGACCATTGCCCAGCAGGATTCTGACATTCACCAGGTGCCAGTGGCCCTCCTCACCTCCTGCCTTCCCCTGCACATCCCACCACTGACTGCTGCTGAGGAGCTTCCCAGGAGCGTAACACTGCACACACCAGGCTCAAAGCACTGCTGGCTTTACCTGCTGGCAGCATTTCATAGGCACCCTCTTGGAGCCACTTCTGCCCTTTGCACAGGGGATGTCCCTGGCCTTGCTGCAGCTCTGCTTGGTGCACTGGCCCAGAGTGTCTTGCCTCTCCTCTCTGTGTTCCTCTCTAACCAGAGGGTTGGCTGCACTAAACACTGGCAAGTCCCTTCGTAAGAGCTGCTGAATTAACCTGGGCATCAGCTGCAGCTGGGAAAATGGCATCCCAATCCACTGGATGGGAAAATGCTCGTCTAAGGACATACTGTAACCTGGGCTGCCTGAGCATCCATTTAATGGGTGCCACACTGCTGTGGGAGCTGCTCATCTCCCAGTTGCAGATGTTTCCTTCAGTGTTATTCCCGTTTCAGACACAAAGTGCACAGAGACTGGAAAATAAGGAGCCCTAAGGGATTTTGTGAACCCCCCATGTGCTGCCTCAGGATATACATGCACCCCAGCTGTCTCCAAGCACTGTGTGCATCTAGAAACCAGGAAAGAAAGGGGGAAGGAGAAGGAACACAGAGCCTCTCCATTCCCCCTCATAGGCTCTGGGGAACAACTCAGCACTTGTACAAATGCAGGGACAAGGGCCTGCACTGCTCAGCAGTCAGTTCAGGTAATGGCCATAGCTGAAACTGCTGCTCTGGATCAGCTCTGTTCACAGCATTCCTCTTTCCAATGGTTGCTTGGACAAGTGTTCCAACAGGCTTAGCTTTCAAAGCACTTAACGCTGTTTAAAAAACCAAAAAAACACGGACTGTCTCTAAGGCTTCCAGAAGCACACACACAGCTAGAAGGAAAGATTTTGTTTACTTTTTAAGCCCTTCACTGCTTTAAGACATAATTCATTTATGCAAGGAGATAAAAATGCCACTTATTGCAGGCCACCATATTTACAGACAGAACCAATCATCATTAGCCTTTCTGATTACTAAGTAAACAACTTGCTTAAGTATTGATCATAAATCTATGATATCGCTTGGATTCATTTTAACTCTGCACATTAATGGCAGCTGCTGTGAGATGCAAATACAATAGATTCACTTTCCAATTGCTTGTCAGAATATTGTACATGTGCTACTGCAGTATCCCAGGCTCAGATATTGCATTCCTCCCCTGAGGTCTAACAAACAAGAATTTCAAGAGGGCTGAAAATGAATTTCTAGCCTGAGGGAAAACATTTGATGAAAAAAGTCACATTGTTAATAGTTTTCATGGGAAATGAGATGAAAGTGCGGTCGAAAAAAAAATAATACTGGAGTGGTTTTAGCTGTAAGTGCCACTGAGGGCCAGATAAGAGCTGTACCTTGTCATTTTTTAGACTAGTCTCTTTTGCACATTGGGGCTCCCACTCAGGCTCACACAAAGAGTTCTTCACTGGGTCTAGGGTAGGAGGAAGACTGCTGCTCCCCGTGGGTAACGTCAGGAAAGAGAGCCTGCCTGGTAAAAGCTAAAATATAATTCAGGAAGCATTATGATATCTGGATTGACTAAAAATCATTATTTCTATTGGAAGTATTCTTTCTCATGGTGAGAAGTTCTTTACTCCTGACAATAGCTAGCACTTTCCACAATAACTGTGAAAGCCCACTTTATCCAACAGAAATGTCAATGGAAGTCATTTGGGTCAGTTTTCAGAATACCACCTTGCACTTAAAAAGCAGCGAGCAAAGTAGTCTTCCTGTTTTATCCATCAGGAATCAATGGCAGACAGGCCAGGTGGGCTGGACTGCAAGTGGGTTTTAGTGCACAGAGCTGCTGCTCTGCTCATGGCTTCCTCACCAGTTGAGGGAAAAGATGTATTGGGGCATTAAACAATCACTGCACGCATTACCACATTGCCCCCTTGAAAGGGAGGCATGGTGGCTACAGAAATCCATCTCTGTTGTTCTTGGATTCATTAGGAGTAGTAAACTGATGTGCAAAAAACCCCCAACAACACACCTTGTATAAAATCCAAGCAGTCCCAAAGTGCCAAGAGATTTCATAGGAGCCCCTGGTGAGGCAGAATACAGCTGAGGTAACCTGCTTCTCCAGCCTGCTAATTGCCTTGATCCATTTTCAAGGAAAAGGATAAAATGTCACGATGACATATTTTACTTGAGCTAATCAATGCCGTGGGCTGCAAAGCAAAAGAAAACAGCCCGATTAATTTACAATAACCTTCTTCTGAAACCTTTTGGGGTTTTATGCTCAGCTGCAGCTAAACAGAGGAAGTTAAATAACAAAAATGCAGAACCACTTGCTTCACTTCTCAGCTCTGATGGGCAGCCTTCAGAGCAGGCACAGCTGCAGGCTAAATGCTGTGGTATGATCCAGACCAGACACAGCAGCTCCCTCAGGCTTCTCTGCCAGCTGCACTGCCAGTGCCTGCATCAGTCACTGTTGGGCTTCCTCCTGTATCCTCAGGAAGCAGCAGCAGACCTGGTCCAAGGAGCAAGGGAGCCTCCTCAGTAATCTGCACTGATCTAAAGCTGTGGCAGCGTTAGGGCTCAGGACAGCTGGAAATCTCAGGTGGTGAGCTGGACCTGTCAAGCCCTTTACTGTGTGTTTCTTCAAAGGCCTGGATGAATGAACCAAGTCAGAGTTCTTAGTGTGGGCTGTTTTTTGTTAGTTAGTTAGTTTGGGGGTTTGGGTTTTTTTTGTAAAATAGGAACAGAGGTTAGGGTTATTCACGGAGGATGTTCTCTTGCCCTGACACAATGATGCTTTCCCTACCTCACTGCCACACTCAGAGGCTTCTCCCATCCCTTCGCATCAGGCTCCCTATGTGCTCCATAGCATCTGCACTGAGAGTGCAAAGAAAGCCAACAATTGCCTGGGATTCATTTTTAGCAAAACTTACTACTTTTATTTTTTAAATTTATTTTAAAAATAAAAACACTCTGAGGAAAACTTCCCTTTAAAAAACAAACAAAGCAGTTGTAAAGGAGTTACAGCAATTGATTTCAAAGCAAATGGAATACCAAAAGCTTGATAGGTGACACCTGTGACTGGACTGTTATGGAATAAGTCTATAGCTCTTTAGAAAGGGCAAGAAAGAATAAAATAATTAGTTTGGTATGTCCATGAATAATTTTTTTAATATATATATTGTTTTTATTCTGACAGGGCACAGGATAAACTTAGAAGTCTCTACTTAGTAAGGAAAATGAAAGAAGCAGACTGGGACACACGAGAGGTCGGCTACAGGTCATCTAACAAGCAGCATTGGGTATAGAGTTTTAATTTATTTTCTTAAAAAAAATAAAAAGCCGTTAGCTGAAGACTTTGGTAGCCTTTTCCTTTCCCAGCACAAAGCTATGAAACAGGCAAGAGATTCAAGAGCTAGTTGGGATAGGATGGGAATTATTTTCTGCAAAGTTAAAGTGAAGAGGGAGGTTCGGAGGATGGGTAGCTCTCTGAAGAAACAGTATTAAAAGCGCACACACATGCTCTGCCAGTGCGGAGGAAGCATAGCAGGAGAGCAACTTGGCTCTGCTAGGAGCTATGAAACAGCCTGAAACTTGAGAAGAATAGAAAAATAGGACATAGAGTAAGTTATTCAGGAGAAGCGTGACAGAAGAGCATGAATTTATAAGGATAAAATCAAAGGCCAAAGACACAGAACAGGCCCAGAGAACGGCAATATTACCAGGAAAGTATGTAAATTAATACATTAGCAAGACAATAGAGATCACTTCTCAGTGGGAAAGGAGCAGCTAGCCCTGAAGAATGGAGCAATTCATGCTACTTTGCACTGAAAAGGACACAGGTAGGACGTGGATGGGCAGAAGAATAATACCCGGGGAAAGGGTAAAAGAGCCAAGACGACACCAGAAGAGAACAAGCCATAGAGTACTCTGGAAAGGTAGAAAATGCCTGAAAGCTTGTTTAACTGGTTAGACCTGAGGAAATGCACTCAGAGTGCTCATCAGCCTATGGGAGAACATGTCAGAATGACCAGAAATTTTGGTTGAGCACTTGGAGAAAGAATTGCACTGGATAATGGGAAAACAGAAGACCAAAATATTCCTTAAAAAAATTACTTAAATGTCCAATGATAACAGAGCAAGTGGCTTCAACTGTAATTCCTAGAAAAGCACTGGAATAAATGATCTATTTATATGTGAACATGCAGTAAGCAAACCTGTTACAAGCAACCAACTTCACCAACTCATTAATAAAACCCACATCAAACCAATCTAGTTTTTAACACATTGCCATACGAGAATATAAAATCTGAAAGAGACTTGTGGGCTAGGTTTGGGGATTTTTTGTAATCCCCTACCCAGTATTTTGGGTTTGAGCTGGTTTGTTGTGTTTTTTTTTTTTTTCCCACATCCAGTTAGTTTTGGAAAGGAGAAATAATTGGTCACTGAGTGAAACACAGCAATCTCGGGGGACTTGGGTAATACAGGATCTTAATAATGTGCCATGAAATGAGATCTCTTTAAATGTTTCTCTTTATTTATGTATTTTACACTCATTGCTTCGTATGTCTGGCCATCCAGATCACTCGAGCTGCCTCCCTGCCATGACACAGGCGCTACAAAGTATTTCTTTAAACAGCGCAGTAAGAATAAGGTTTACACGGAAATCTGGGTTCACAAACGCCAGATGAATGTAAATACACATTTCTGTGTGCACATGAAAGCATACTGCAGTGGCATTCCAGAGCTGTTTTAAAAATAATTATGTGCATTAGTCATGGGGTTGAGCAAGGAAAGGTTTTATAAAGGCAGAGTTGTCAGCCTCCATCCACACGCAGCAGAGTGTGGGGAGGTGCAGGCAGAGATCTAATATGTGAAACCAGCCGACAAATACCTTACACCACTCAGCAAGAAAAATTAAGATGTGAACCATGCAACGTATGTGAATTATCACCCCACATGGATAGGGGGGTCTCCAAGAACAGGGGCACAGCATGGCAGTCCCCTGGGCAGGGAGTGGTAAAGAGATTCTCAGTGCTGCAGCTGACTAAGGATGGACATGCAGGTCTAGGGAAGTTCTGGTGAGAGGCAGGAGACTGAGAGATTTCAGGGATCCACAGGAGAAACCTAGTGGGTGGCTGCAACTTTTTGCTGTGAGAGAAAGGGGCCAGCTTTCAGGCCGTGGTACCAGGCTGGGCAAGCATGGTACAAGTGGCAACTGACCTGAGTAGGGATCTTGCTTGCAATAAGTGATTGGGACATAACAGAAGAAGATGGGAACACCTGGAACTTGTGGACTGTGAATCAGAAACCTGGGTACTTGAAAGCTATCAAGACACAAAAAATCGTTGGATTCCTCTCCTCATTGGGTTACCTTGGCTCAATGAACGCCATTAAATAAACCAAACAACTGACAACCACTTTTTCACGGCCACTGAAAAAACCCAACAAACTAACCCCAACTCTCCAATTGTTCCAATCCCAATAAATAAGAGAAAAAGTAACCAACCTTTTCAATAAAAACTCTAAATTTTCCCCTTTTCCTTTAGCAACCTCCTACAACGCATGAACATAACTAGTGGCTGCATTGCAGACACCATCTGTTCCAGCACAACAGCAACTCACCCACTTCTACCCACTCAGCATGACCAGAATTTAGCAGTGCATGCTGCATGTGCAGGGGAGGCACATGTGTTGTGAGTGGTGGAGGAGAGCAAACTAGGATAAGGAAGGGACAATCACTGCTAGAAGGGGAGCAGAGTGCAGCTCTGCAATGAATCCTTCTTTTTGAGAGGATAGCGACTTGGCCACACTCAAGAAGGGTGAGAAGAATTCATCCTGGGAGAACCAAATGTTTCACCATCTTGTAAACTGCCTAGTCCTGATGCAGCCATCCAAGCCTATTGCTTCCTTGCCACCAGCCACAGCTAGCAATCCAATCATTTTTAGTGTGAAAATCCTCTAGTACCGTACTCCACAGAGTATTTTTCCACAGGTGGGGCATCCCATGGAATACGGGTAAATCATTCTGGTAGTCAGCCTGGGAATTCTGGCATCAGCCCTGGCATGGGCAGAGGACCAAAACTTGGCCCTCAAATTCTCTTCCTTCATCCAATAGTTTTGCTCTGGCCATAAGATTCTGCACCTAACCTTGGGAGAAAGATACAAATAACTGCATCTGACAGGACTGTAAAACAAACTTTGCTTGGCAACAAGACAGTTACAGTACCTTGTCTGTGGGGAGCTACACAAAAATGTATCTTCTGCTGCTGAACTTCAGCTCTTGCTACTTCCCCCCACTGCCCCCAACATGGAATGCATGACATCTACCAAGAACTTTTTCTGCAAGAATTTTAAACAATTAGCAAAAATTCCATCAAGGAGCAATTTCTATGAAGCAATAGGAACACAGTGAGAGCAAGGTTTTGCCCAGGGTTTCAATTCTCTTTGCAGAAAGGGCTCTGAACTGTGGGCTTCCTCTCAAGGCACGTGGCCCATGCTGTACTTCCAGTTTCTGTGACTTTCTGCTTTCTTGCTTGCTATATTTGGATAATCCAGGTTCCATGCAGTATCATTCCCTTTGCACTTGGATGCTTTGGTAACTCCATCAGTTCATACAGCTCAATTTCTGCTCTTCAAACATCTGCTGGAATTATATCTGCTTCATTTCTGCTTCACTGAGAAGTTATTTAAGAAAGGTAGTTAATTTTTCCTGTATTTAACCCTTCTGGAAGGGGGATGTCACACCCCTATTTCCTTACATACCATCACTCGGTTGACTGCGCATGTATAAACGGTTTTGCCTCTTCAGCTGAACTAAACCAAAAGTTCACTGGAAATGAGATTGCATTTGATAGTTATTTGCTCAGCATCAAGCACCCCAAATGTATCAGATTATAAACTTGAATAATAATTGTCTTGATTAGGGCAAAAAGCATGATATATAAACCAGTGCTTGAATATACACTGAATGCAATCACTGCTACATAGAGCATTTTATTTTCCTTGCTCTCCGCCATCTAAACTCCCTAAAATACCAAGAAATCACTTTCCTAAGTCATTACCCTTAAAATAATCCTCAATCTACATTACCTTGTAATGACAAAAGAGTAAACAGTTTACACAGATGGCAATAAAGCAAGCAAGATTCAGTGTTACTTGAAGTAGTAAATTATGTATGTTTTACAGGAATCTACAAAAGCAAAATCCTATGCATATAAATAACAAAACCAGGTTATACACAGATTTTTTTTCAATAGTTTGAATCAAGTTTTTACTTTAGTGCAAAAACTACTCTACTATGAGAGGAAAACCCCACTCCTTATTTACGCGTGATTTATATTACCTGTATTGCCAGCTTCTTTTCAGACTGACCCTTTTTAATACTGTTTATGGTTGAGATGTCAAACTGAATGTATGTGTTCTCTGCCCGTTTTTGGAGCTACTTGTATTATTCACTTAAATGTTCTCTTTTCTCTTTCTATATATGTGCTCACATACACATCTATCTCTCTATATACACCACCTTCCTATCCTATCTTGATAAAGAGATAATATTTGAAAGTAATGCCATTTAAACAAATCTTTAGGAATCCTGTAAGAGCACTTGCCAAGGTGGAGTTTCTTAGTTATACAATTGAGGAGTTTTAAGCCAGGCCAGTTCTGAGCAGTTGTTGACATAGAGGGGGAAGTTGAATAACAGAGGCCAAACAGGAAAAAAATAGCATGACCTGCATCAGGCCATGAGAGAACAGATGACTTTGTTAGGAGTGAAGAAACCTTCCCACTCCAAAGGGAGCTCCGACTGGCTGAGGCACTTCCTGCCACAGGGACTGAAGATGGAGAGTCTGTTTTTGTTAGTAAAAATCCAAGGGGAATGGGGAGGAGGAAGAAGCGTAGGAAGATCCTTGTAAATGGTTATCCTCCAGGCTTCTGCAGAAGGTCTGATAACACTTGGGTTCTGTAGGTTTTCTGCATAGCATCTAGGCTGTGTTCAGTCCTAACTTTGCTTCAGCTGGAAGTTCTATTTCTCCTCAGATCCTGCTTTACTTACCAAAGTACGTGAATTATTCACTGTATAAGAAAGAGCTCCTACAGAGGTGGCATTTTCCCAGCTGGGTGCCTTGAGACATTTGCCCATGCGCTGACATCTCATTTGATAGAGCAGGCAGAGTTACTGAGGTAGCAGAGGTGCAATATCACAGTACTGAGAGCTGTTCTCACAGAGGACAAAACAACATACTCTATTCAAAATGCAAGTGGCCCCAGCAATACAATGTGAGGAGATTTTCTTGTAATAGTGTTTAAAAACTAAAAAAACCAAGCCCAAAACAAAAACCCCAAAACCAAAACACAAAAAACACCGCAAAACAAACAAAAACATCAACCCAGCAGCACAGATGAAAATAATACAGCCCTAACTCTTCTGAAAAAAAAAAAAAAAATTAACACTCATAACCAGTCAGGAGACAACAACAAGTAACTTCATAAGCAAAAGGTATTTCAGTTTTTGGCACATAACCAGAAGGCTGGAGTCACCACATCCTTATACATAAGTATTATACATTGGCCCCATTTGAAGCCAGCAAGCTCATGCTAACTTGGAATCTGTAGAATTGAATGCAAAGCTAAAGAGCTACGGTACATTTCCATGACATTTGTATGAACATGCACGAGCGGAGTTATCCAGGTCAGAGCTGAGGACTCATGCTCAAAAAGGACAAACTGCCTAGCAAGGAATAACATTCAGTATTTAAATGAGAATTTAACAGGTCTAAAAGAACAGGACATTTGTACTGACACAGAAAGCTCTGAGGGCCAAAATTACACTTAAGCAGGAACAAACCCACTAACAATCAGTATTCCTATTCCCACAGCACTCTGGGCTACATCAAAGTATACTGTGAGGTTTTTCACACACCTTTCCATCTTGTTATTACCATCTGACACCCCAGTTCACACCATCATTTGTGCCAGTGCAACCTGACAGTCCCTGAGCAATTAACCTTTGGGCTTGAGAGACAGCTAGTGCTGAGGAAACCTTTTCCTATCAGTGCCAATTATCTAATTTTTTAAACTGTAGCTGATGCATGGATGAACTTAAAGGTTCCTGTTATAAATAATGTTGCATCTTTTGTGGGTGGGTGCTAAACTCAACAAAACAAGAGAAGTAAATCAGAACACCTTTGTTTAAAAATAGAGTGTTGCAGGTATTTGAGCTCCTCAGTAGCAGCATCAGGCCACAAAAGGCCACACATGAGTGTACAGAGTAGTCTGGTCTTTTATCATGCTCCAGCAGAATACCAGTACCCCTTATCCCTGAGGGTGGACCTAGGAATCTGAACTGGCTCTGAACCCAGAGATCAGCAGCAGTGACCTCAGTCTCCCCAAATGCCTTTCAATTATTCTCACAGGGTTCATTTCAACAAATTGTGAACTTTGAATTCTGCCACTCAAAATGAAGAAATCAGTTTTCTTAGCAGATTGGCTTTTGGACATGCACCTTTGCATATTTAATTTTTAGTACATGAAACCCAGTTCAATTACATTATACTAGGACTGACAAAAAAAAAAAAAACGAACTTAATTCCAAATCAAGATTAAATCAGATATTGATAATTTTTATTATATTAGTTAAGATATTTTACTTTGTGTACTACAGGGAGGATAAACTAAACTGAGTCACTGCTTGAAAATGTTTATATCACTGAACTATGACATGAAAAAGCTATACATGAAAATTATACATATACTGGTGAATACCATTTGACATTTATATTCCCAATTGTTAAAAATTCAAGCAAGACTGTTAAAAGTGAGGTTCTCTTGCCTGTGACTGCTCGTTCAGAGTCTTTTGAGCTACATAAAGGCACTTCTTCCATACTCCTGGCTCCCTGGTGGAGCACCTCACTCCTCTGTGGGGTAGCCAGTACCATAAGAATTTTAAAGGATTGCCTTGTACGGAGGAATGGAACCCCTTGAAGCTTTGCATTAAGTCCAAAAATCACATGTAACACTCAGCAAGTTAAAGCCCTCTTCTCCCCCCTAGCAATCAGCTATTCAAGTCTTGATGATACAGCTACCAGCTTGGAGTTTACTTCTGCCTTATCTCCTCCAAAAGGCCCTTCTGCACCCTATCCTGCTATCAAACTCTGAAGATACCAGTACATCTTTCCATAAAGTGCTTCATTTGGATTTCCAGCAAAACATTCCTCTCGATAGCTCTCTGTGTACCTATAAGAGATTCCAACCTGCATGCATATCCCATGTCCGAGCTGTCCAGACAATTGGTTTGGCTTTGTGCTTCCTTTCACTGAGATTTCATTGAATTCATAACTTCATCATAAAGGGTGATTGGCCTCAAGCTTAAAAAGACTAATCACTAGGCAGAGCCACGCCTTGTAAACAGCAAAAAGTGCTGGCTAACAACCATCCCAGTTCTTAACAAAATCCCAAACATATTTTCAGGTCAGTGCTCTATCCATCTGTTAGTGTTGCATTCAATGTGTTCTCTATTTTGAAACTTATAAACTTGCATTTTAATATGCATGCATACAGAAATAATTCAAGAACAGCATCACTGGGCTCCGATTTGTTGTGAAAACGTGACAACCACCATGGGGCAACAGACGGTGTAGAAGATTACTCAGACATGCCTGGTGAGTATCCTGAGAACACATGAAGTCCCCAAAGGAAGGATAGGCTGCAGATTTCATACATAAAAGCAAAGAAGAAAATCTGCACTCAAAAAATTGGTTATGTGGTCTTTCATGACATGACTCCAAAGGTGTATTCACCTAATTAATCAAGATAATCCTCTTTCATAAAACTTGTTGCAAGTGAAATATTCCTAAGAATTTGTGACTTGTTTGGTTTACTTTTTCTACTGTGGTATTTATGAAAAAAATTACACGCTGTATCTATATATATATAGACCAGACACTTCCCATGCAAGCTTGATTGCTTAGATAAAATTCAAGCTGCATCCATGTGTGATTTCTCATATGATTTCTTTCCTATCAAAAAGGTCAAAAATGTAATTCTTACTTTCTTTTTGAAGAAGCCACAGTAAAACCATATAGCCAAAAATCCTTTATTTCACCATTAGCCATATAACCAATACGCATAAAATGGTGGCTATATTTTTGTTCAAAACAGTTCCAAACCCCAAGAAACCTATACTGAAAACATTAATACTTTATTCCTATAAAAATAAAAAAGAAAAATTATACATTCAAGAGGTGTCTACACTTTTAAACAATAAATTAAACTTTGTTATAGCAACATCAATTTACATTTCAAATGATTTAAAAGAAAAGTACAACGTAGGATACAAAATAATCTCTTTCCTTACCTTCCAAATACATCAAATACATTTTTTTATTCCTTAATGCACTGGCATCTAAGATCTTAGAAGAAACTATAGAATGCTACAGGAAAAGAAAAAAAAAACATTTAAAAAACCCCAGCCAGAGTCCCTGAATGGATATTACCTTCCAAGATTTTGCTGACAAAACTCGCTGACAAAAACGCTAACTGAACTTATATGGAAATAAAAACTTAGAGACCAGAATAGTGAAATCTTCTTCAAAATTTGCAAAAAAACCCAAACAACTTCATCTTTCCCAACTGTTATGCAATTTATTCCAGTACTATAAACATATTTCCATCCATATTGCTTCTAATCAAGGCCAGTTTTAACCAATACATCATTTGTTAGAATGAACGGTGGGCAGATTTTTAAAGCTTTTATAGGACTGTCCCCATTATATACCTTGTAACTCTCTATTAAGGTTATATAATGAAGTGTGAAAACCTAAATAAATTATGTTTAATGCTCACTGCACAAGTCACTGGAACATAAGCATTGATACTTGTAATTTATTTTGCAAAATCTGGATTAGAAATAGATTTACATTTGAGTGCATATACTAATTCTCCACCTAATTTCTACAGACAGTGATTTAATTCCTGCTAAACCCCAAGTTTTCAATCATGTATGCAAAGCTCTGAATGAGAAGGGCACTGATCAGGACTAACTCAAGTGCTGCTACACTCACCTACTGCTTAGCTGAAGCAAATGAAGCCCACTGCAATTAACATTGCTACACTGAGCTTTTTTTTTTTGGAATGAAGGGAAGGCTTCGATATTCATTCAAACTCATACAGATATGCCTGATCTCACTTTGCACTAGAATGCTCAAGTTATGTAATACAAGTACATCCCCACTAAGATCAATATAGGCTGTGGATTTACTCTGCAGGATTTCAGTCTCTTCTCTAAGGAAGGCAGCCCTTTCTCCTTACTCCTGAATGAGGATTGCAACCATCCCTTTGCAAGAAAGTTGACAAACAATCAGGCATTTGGGCTCCTGATGCACTTTGCGTGCTTTAGTGGCCACTGCACACTAGCTGAGAGCCAATTTGCTTTATGACTAGATAAGATGCACCCACTTCTAGCAGCTAACCTTTTTATTTTTGCAGAAAAACTAATTTTTTTTTTCCTTTTAAATGGTATGTTTTACATGGAACTTGGTAAATAGTCATTCCTTACTTGAAGATTCAGATTTTACCTGGAAGATGACTTCCTGATGCTTGGGAGAGCAAGCTCCAAGGACTATTTACAAAATGTTTATTCTGCAAAAGGCTAAAAGAAATATGATGCTACTCTGGCATAAGCTGGTAACTGATGTTAGGTCAGGGGTTTAATAGCTCTAACAAAGCATCTGCTTCCTCTTAAGCATTCAGGGTAACCTCACCAGTCACCCAGCCACATTTGGGTTTCATTTATGTCTCAGAAAAAGGCATCAAATGAAAACAGCTAAAATAGTTTTTAAGAGTAAAATATTTAAGAGTTTTTAAAAAATGTTGCTTAAGAGCACAAACCAGTAAATGAGGAAAATGTTTAACTTAAAATTACTTTCTAGGTGGGTTTGACAAAAATTAAATCCCATGGCCAACAGTATGGCTCTTTACCAAAGAAATTGCTCCAAGAGAAATGATGTGTTTAAAACACAGAAGTGTTCTGCAAGAGGAAAAAATATACATTTCCCACCCCTACTTTATCTGTTAAAAGCATTTTCATGTTCACAATGTTTGATTTCTTTTTCTTTTAATTTTTCAGTTAAACCCAGGTCTTATCTGCCCTGAACATAACATTTCTTATATGCTTTTCCATATATCTTTATGATTTCTACCACTGCTAGCAGCAGTGTTTAAATTACTCAGAAAGGAGATCAGTTGAGACTGGTCTGAACATCATATTGTCCCTTCAGCAGGTGAAAAATAAACATCCTTTCTTAAGCAACCATAACATCACTTCACCTGTCTGAGACAAAGCCAATTTTACAGTTGTGGGAAAACTCAAAGTGATTTTATAAGGCAAAACAATGACATTGCAGGAAACAAAATCATGAAAGCCAAGTAAACAGAAGCTGAACAGTTAACAGTAACCTGAAGTGTTTCACTAATGTCTATTAAAATAAATTCTTTAATATTTTAAATATGACTTTAATTAAAGGTTAGCCTGCAGCTAAGCCCAAAATAACACACAAACTAAGAGCCTTATCCAAGTAGTCTGCAAGCAAATTAGGAGAGTCAATAAACTCACATTCTACTCTCCATTCCCACAGCCCTCTCTTGAGATGAATTTGTCTTAAAAAAAAAAAAAAAAAGACAATATTTCTTGGTCTCTTACAGTCCAAATAATTTGTTTTCTTCATAATATTATTGATCCTCCACATTTGCTCTTTATATGAGTGGTAAGAACTCTATTGTCACAGAGTTAGTCTGAGCTGAAAAATGGTTAAATCTATTGGTATTATGTGCTACTTCTTCCTTTTGATTCAGAGAAACTTATTTTTTTCTTTAGAATGACAGGTTTCAGTGATTGTAGATACTACTGTTTGAAGCTTGTACAGTGTTAAAGTACACTAAAACTAAATCATATTGCATTAGACTGCTATATTTAAACTGTTAATACAAACTATGGTTAGACAGTCATTTGAGATGGCTTAGCACTATCAGTGTCAGAACTTAAATGCAAGAAACCCATATAATCAAAACAGTCTTTTATATAATGAATTAATCATTCACTTGCCTTTCAACTGCCTTTGAACAAAATATTTAATGACAACTTTACCTTCTACATAGCTTCAATTAATAAATGTTTTTAACCAAGTAGACTGGTTGCAGGTTACTAATCAAAATACAAACATTTCCCAGCACATGTTCTCTGGAAAGGCTGGAAGAGTAAAATAAACTTGCACTTAAATGCTACATTTCAGGATAGAAAATAAAGCCATTATCAGTGAAATAACTATGTTTAAATTATAATTGACTGAATATGAACCATGCGCATCTATTTTCAACATTTACGCATTTAGTCTGACACAAGGAACACTCCCTACAGGGAGGGGCTTTTGTTGTAAAACAGTGTCATACTCTACTTGTAATAAAGCCAATGCATAGTTCATTAGATAGTTCTGAACTAGAGTTCTTTTGAAATACATATATATTTAACCAAGTACTGCATAGTAGAAAATAGGAGGGAGAAAAGGAAAACCAACAGTTAAATAACTGAGTGTATACGAAGACTTTTTGCTGAATTCATGGGTACATTTTGACTGCATATAATTTAGTAGCAACACCTAAAAGACAGGATAATTAAAAGCAAACCCCTGGGTTACAATTTTTTTTTTTTTTCTGCAAAACACCACCACTCTTCAAAGTTTGGTTGTATTTTAATGATTTGTATTTCATACATCTGGTTACACAAAAGGCATTCATGGTTTAGGGCACTGTTTTTCTTATTTTTAATAAATAGCAAGATCTGTCCCTTTCACCTCTGTCGCAGAAGTGGTCCCCTGTGACATTTCTGAAGACACTCTGAATAGGCAGTTTAGTTACTTCCATATCAAATATAAAGCCACTAAGTTAAAATTTGTTTAATTCTGTAGTGTATTTCACAGTGATGAAAACCTCAAAGGTTTATTGCTCCCTCTTCATCCACCACCACACCAGACATTTTGAATACTTATTTTCATGATCATGCCAGCACAGAAGAAATCAAGGTTAAACTATGAAGGTTATACAGAATCTTGCCTTCACAGAATTTTCTGCCATTTGCCAATCACTTGATAATTAAAAACTTTATAGTCACAAATTTTAACTCCCATCAAAACCCCCCCAAACTGATCAATTAAATCTACATTTTCGTGATTTCTTAATTTTTGTGGAAAAAAAAGCTGGCGTTAAGATGTGTTCATAATTATGCTTTCATTGCAAGATCAGATCTAAAGCATACTTCATTCAGTGCAAAGTCATCACACACTACAGAGAGAAGACAAAACCCTTCAATTCTCCCCTATGGACCCTACAGGTACACGTGCAAAACCCAGCAAGACTGAAATAAAGATGGACACAATATACAAGATACTTATGTAGTTAATATTTCCTCTAGGGTAATTAAAAAAAAAAAAAAAACTTATAGAATTACTATTTATACAGCTTTGAGTATTCTCTCCATCGCCAGCAATTTCAAACAAGCTTTTAAAATCCAAGAGCTCCCCAGTGGTATTACCAAACCCATCCTAGTTTACCAGAACAAGAGCAGCATTTGTTGTCACAATACAACCATCATCATTTAAATGCACACATACTAACCGAAGTCAAGCCTATACCATGTATCTTGAGACTGAAGTTATATGGGAAATACATTTACAGTGCTTTGATAAGTACATACTCAACATGAAGAAACATAAATAGCAATTGGAATATAGGAATAACCTTGAACACAAAGAAACTCTGAGTACTTCCATGAAAGACACGGATGTCACAAACATGCTCTAAATATTTTCTTACAATTTATTTTCTTGCCTTTTTTCACTTCATGACAAACAATTAAATGCAAGTCATGCCAACTGCAAGGGATGACTCTGAGACCTGGGCACAGGAAAACTTTAAAAAAAAAAAAAAGAGAGGTTTTAACAGACAGGTACACACATAACAAAGAGGAGACTTTTGTTACCCTTCCAGAAAACATACATTCTTTACTGCCCACTACTTCTTTCATAGGAAAGAGCCATTAGATTTTCTTACTGATCAATATTCTACCAGCAGCAACCAGCCTGCACTTGTGCAACACTTTTCCACACGGATTTTTCAAAGAAGCTTCCCAAGTAGTAAGCGCATGTCCACTATCATTTTACATTTGGATTCACAGACAGACTGAGATACCTGATGCAATTTAGCAAGGTAAGAATGAATCAGAGGTACGGTCTTTTGCCTTCTAATCTATTCTCAATCAAGCAAGATGACAGTGATCCAAAATATTACAAAAAACTTCAGTCAAAGTGAAATTTGGAATGAAGTGTAAAAGGATGAGCACAAACCTATTCACCCTTCAACCTAACAAAGCCAAAAAGTTTTCCATGTTGCCAATTACCCTGCACATCCCAATTAAAACTCTTTTGATCAATAAATAGTAACCAGGCATCTTCTTCAGCTATAGCTAATAATGTAATCTTGGAGAAAGGACCAAGCCTGCAAAAGACAAGATAGAAATATAGCTCATCCTACATTCACTTTCTAGTTATCTCCTGGGGAAAAAAATAATCTTCCAGTAACATGAGAGATGCACATTGTACAGCTGTGATAGTTTCTATAATGAAACTCCAGCTATAAATGATAATATCCACAATACAAACCATAATTCTAAAATACATCTGAATATGTGTGTGCATATATATCTCTCTGAAAAAAAAATTATCTGATTTTCTCTTTTATACATATAAATATCTGGCTAATATGCCCCATAAAAGTTTTTCCTTATTTAGGACTAATTTTTTAAATAACAGAGTTTTAAACAGTCCCTTAGAATATTTTTAAACACTATTAAAAAATTAATAACTATCTTAGGTTAATCAAAAAGCACACACAAAATAATTTAACATTATACAAATGTGGTTATATTGTTCAGAAATTCCAATTCTCCCATCTGAAATGAAATAGAGACCAGTGTACCTTAGGGTGAATTATTCATCAGTGTACAAATTCATTCTCTCTTTCCATGTAAATCTTCAGGTGAATTTAGCTGCATTTCTGTATAAGCAAGAAACACAGTAAATCTGCATAACTCTTGCAAAAGGGAGTCGTGTTTTGCTGGATAAGAGTGCTTTTGCTGGAGGGCAGCAAGTCAACACTTTATCACCATCTGAACACTAGCAACACCTGTGCCCTTGTAAGCTTCACACCTTGAAATAGCAGCAACATATTTGATGGGTTCAGTAGTAATTTTTCTTCCAGTATTGGATTAGACTACTTTGCATATACAGTAATTCAAAAGTCTAGTACTTGTGTGCAACGTTAATCCACATTTACATCTGAGAACTCATAAATACACATGGAAACAAACATGACAGAGAATTAAACCTCATTTTAAGTTAAAATGTTTTCAGTCCACATATAGAAACAGCAGTGAAAAGTATAAAGGAGGTGGACAGCAGAAGAAGAAAAAGGGTGCAATAACTAAAACTGTTACGAAGTAGGTCACTGTCAAAAGGGCAAGTTGCTACTAAAACTGATCAACAGAAGATGTAGACTGTACCATCTGCATAAAATGCCTAAATGCAGCATTATTTTCACATCACATACAGTAGATGTGATTTCTAAGCAGCATATTATAACAGCTGGCATACTCACTAATAGATTTACGGTAAGGGAATACTAAATTTCTCCAGCTCAATGTACAGTAGTTATGCATTAGCCTTTAAAGCTCTTTGTCAGCCTTTTAGTCAAGGTTACATTTCCATGGATATTTAGTATCCCAATAAGAACATTACCTTCAATAAGAATATTCACCTTCAATGAACTTTTATACAATACAAATACATTAAATACCTTCTTAAACTGAATCATTTCAATAATAGGAGTTTTCTTTTTGCTATTTCAAAAGAAACACAAGGAACTTTGTAACTTCCAAAGTAAAGGGTGTTTTAAGGCAGTAAAAGATATGTGTTAAGGTTTCCATGATTGTTTATGGTTGTCTATGTGAATAAAGCATATTACACACAATTGCTGTCATATATTTATCTATGTGACTTTGTTATACTGTACATGATTTAGCAATCTTCTTGAGAAATTTAAAGTGCCACAGTTCAAATGTGCTCATCTGTCTTTTCATGGGCTTCTAGTCCATTCCAGTTGCTTTTAGAAACGAGCCCTTGCTTTACTTAAAGAGCAGTTTTTTTAGGCAAAAAAAGAATTCGTCCTTCTCTGCTGTGCTAACTGGAATCCAGTGGTCGAACCAATCCTTCTTTGTAAACACGAAGAATAGCTTCACAAACAAATTTGTATTGACTCTGCATAGGAAAGAAAACACAAAAACATTTATGGATGTTCACTTAAACTGCTGATTAGACAGTATTGTTGAATCGGACTAAGAGTTCCACAGCTTCCTTTTTTCCTGAGCAATGACAGGAGAGGAGATACAAGGATGGGAGGAGAAAATCCTACTCTCTTGTATGTGTTCACAGTAAACAAAGCTGACATTTACTCTTCCTTAAAGGACAAGCATCAAAAATCACACACCAAGGAAAACAAAAAAGTCCCCAAAATTAAAGGAATATGTGCTTAATTTTCAGGGAATAGGAATTATTTATAAAAACTATGCGTATCTTTCTAAGTTTAACTTGATATTTGCCTTCTTTATACATGTCATCTATTGCAGGGTTTTTTTGGTAGTTATCTGGTTATTACGAGTATTCTGAGCTTGCCAATGCTGCAGTTACATATTACTGGGCACATTCAAGTTATGTGACCAAGACCTCATTTAAAGTTACCATATAGGATATATAGGTGCAGCTACCTAACTTTTTTTTCCAAACCACCTACAGTACTGCAGGCGGACTCACCTAATTTTCAATTTTTGATCAGACCACATATCTCCTTTTGTAACAGAAGGGGATCAAATTAATATTTTTGAAGATCAGTACCCACATTAGTTCTTCTCTCGCTCAACATTTTTATCTCAATTAGATCTTAAAATCTTCACAAATTAGAGTTGCTCTTCTGCATTATACTATTACAAAGAATATTTCTTCCATGACCTTGTGATGTAACTATTTGTTAAGAACAATTAGCCTGCAAGCCTCTTCCTAAAAAGTGATACAAGGAGACATTATTAATAGGACTAGTGCAGAACTAAAAATCCTGGTAGCCTGAATAAATTTTTATGACTAACACAATCCTGAGAACACAAGATGATTGAAATTTAAAAGAACTTGCAAAGATCAAAGCATCCTCACTTCTTCTGTGAAAGTAATATTGTCAAAACCCCAAATGAACACTTTTCTCCAGAGTTCCATATCATATATTCAGATAAGCACAGCTTCACATTTTTTAAATCCCTTTTTCCATCTTTGAAATGTTCTCCCAGCTGCCCTTGTATTGTCAGCTCCCACCAACTCTTCAGAAGCATCTGGAAACATTCCCCCATTATCTCCCAAAGGGCAGGGCTAAAAGATAACATTTGGACTGTGAATGATCTTAGGTTGCCTTTAAATACAAGCAGTTAGGAATGTTATTCTTGTCCATAACATAATACTTTTTCCTTTAAGTACAGAAAAACTTGAAGGGAAACAGGAAGGTGGAAATGAGTTTTCTTCATCTCGATTTTCCTGGCTTTACTTTCAACCTTTCAGTCAATTACTCCCACCTTCAGTATCACTTTGTTCTTATTTCTTAATTACCTTGACTTTTCATTGTTATTGTCATTTCCATATTTCTACTGCCTGAAAAAGCCAGGTGTGGTATTTAGCTCTCTGTTCAATACTTCTGTTAACTTTTGTGATCAAGTTACTGAACAAATAAAAGAATGAGTGCTTCAGCATTGCTTCCTCTGACTCAATCTCTGACTACTTGTTTTCTCTGCTCTTATCTGTTGCATGTATTCTTACTGCTCACTCAGATGGTAGCTAGTACTATTATGTATATCCTAAGCACTATTCTGCACTGTTTAGATATCTAATTTCTCTTTATAGGAACATAATGGTTAATCTTTCTTTTTTAAATGAAAGGCCATACAGTTACACCAACTTTGTTATACCTTCATCATTTTGGTTGAAGCTTTTGTTTTGCTGTTCCTAGTAACCAAATTACTGGTCTTTGAGAAACTACAGCTTTCACATGATTAACAACAGACACTAAATTGACCAGGTAATAGCTCTGATGGGTCTATTCTTATTGAGTATGCCCTGCCCAATATTAACACACAGCATTCAACTGGCAAATTGTATCACCTTAGAATTGGAGCACACATACAATCCCCACAGGGCAGCTGAACAAGCTTTAGGCAAGGCTATTGAAACTGAACAATCCCCTTATTACAACTGAATAATCTCTAATGGCTTCTCCTAGAAACCCTAAGCAGGATATCAAAAATGAGCAGTGAGGCTAGCTGGAATTCAGGCATGGGAATGTGATAGACCACCCAGGATAGATCGAAATATTAACATGCAGCACCTTGGTATTCTGTTTTCTCACAGTTGAGTGCTTGCTTCTGTGTCTCATTTACAGGACAGTACGCCAATTTGCTCGCTGGCTTTTCACAATAGTATCTGCCTACTTCAGAAATAACAAGTGAATTTAGTTTCACAGTATTGCTGCTACAGATCATCCCTCTCCTGATTGTGCTGACAGCAAACTGTAACACAGCAAGCAAGGTAAAGAATCCTATTTTATATACTCATTTTCCACACCAGGTGTCTGACCGTAGCTGTATTTCTTACTATTCTCTGTATTCTTCAGTTATGTCAAAGTGTGGAGTGAAAGGAGAATTCTGGCTGATTTCTCTTGTAACAAAAGGGACTCAGTCCTCTTCTTGAGAATCAGATGTAAAAACCTGAAGTAAACTTCAGCTTGCCAGAAGACCACCTCTAGAATGTTGAAGCTTGAACCTGCTTGGGTAATTATAGAAACTGAGGGCTGTAGGCAGGTGAAACTCCAGAAGTTAACACTCAGCTTCCTTAAACTTGAAGCTAGTATTCTTCATCTTATTACAACCTTTGTCATCAGCTCAGCTTCCACTTCAGCAAGGAACAGGCAGGGGACCCTCCAAACAACTCCCTTGTCAACCATACAGTCCTGATCCTCTTCCAGAGAGTGCACTCCTGCTGCAATGGACACGAGTCCCAGCAGCATGCACAGACAAACTGCTCACTGAGTACTCTAATGGTACACAGGCAGCTGGAGGTCCTGACACTTTTATGCCCTTTGGTGATGCAAGATTTCCCCCACATCTAGTCATAATGCTCATTCCTGCAGTCATTAACCTGTTAATGAATAGAATTTGTCTTCTTAAGTTAACTTTTCTGTTATCAAATGGATTTGATTTCAATGCATTTCAGGCATTTTCTTTGGAAGATGAGATGGAAACACCCAATTCAACTATTTGCTTTCTGTGTCTAAACCCCTTTACTTTCATTTCTCATAGGGCATTTAGCTCTCCAAGATAACCCACACTTAGAATTCTTGTCATCCAGCCTCTCCTAAAGAAAGAACAATCTCTCATCCTTCATCCTTGGTCTCTAACATCAATATGTTCATTTCCAAAGCTGACACAAAACTGCCCTCATGATCTCAAGTTGTCTTTGAGCCACTTTCATCTTAAAATCACCATTTACTTTCATGTTTCAGTTACAGATGCTACACAACTTGCCCTTTGTTTTTTCAAACTGGGTAGTGGCAAAATTAAAAAACAAAATCCGTAATAGGTTCTTCCAGAATTTCTACTCTAAAGTGACCTATTGAAAAGCCACTTCCTGCTTTTCAAACCAGGCCAAAACCACTTTGATTTTACCTTCAGTTTAATAACTTCCTATAATGTTCTGTACTAGAATGAAAAGCAAAAATTTATTCTAGTTTCTTGCGGAGAATTTAGACAAAGGACTGCGAACAGATGATCAATACAAGTCTGACTTTGGGCATTCTAACTACTTGCTATGTATAGAAAACAATTATCTTTTCATGGCAACACAAGAAATATTTACAAATTAGGTAAATACATACCTCACTAGCAAAGCAGCCTTTGCCACCATGCTACATTATGCTAACTTTATGAAGTTTGAAGTATAATGGCAACTGAAGATTCATATTACTAGATCCTTTAAAAAAAATTTGGACCTGTTTTATAACTTGACAAGTGCAGTATATATACAGAAAATAATGCTTTCTCTCCTTCACTTACTGATGTTTGCACCATCATAGCTCGCTGGTCTCGCATTTTCCGTACAATATCCAGTGGATAAACAGGTTGGTTCCTTTCAATTAAGCACATGGCTGTTTCCATAGTGACCAATACACCAGTGCGACCGATTCCTGCGCTGTGAAATGCAACAGGAAAATAGTCTATAAAATTAGGTTTTTGCAATGCACCAGATTCATATCACAGTCTTAATAGTAGGATGCTAAACAGCCTTGGAAATAACAGGAAGATCCTAGTAAAATTCAAAGAGAGTGCAAAGTTTATTTTTACAGCAACTTCAGTAATATTTTCCGGCAACTACTAAAAAGAAAAGTTTTTTTAATATAAATAAAACTAAAACCTCACTTAAAGTAAATGCATTTTTAAACAATTATAACTGCTCAAACTGTACTGGTTTGGTATTTTTGTCTTAAAAAAGGTAAGAGCTAAGTGACTGCTTTTATGATGCACACTTGAACAGCTGGAAAAAAAATTTTGCAGTAGCATTCAAAACGAGATTACAACAATGGTAGAGGATAAAAACCAGAGAACAAAAATAAATTGCAGATTATCAGACCTGTGATAATTATGTGACTAAGCCATTTCACCTAAAGGTTGCAGGAGAAAGGGAGACAAAGTAAACTCTTCCTTTAGACATAACATCAGTGTTTCTGCCTTCAGCAGTAAAATTTACACCTAATTTTACAGTTTAAATTTTTCATCTAATTCAAGGAATCTCCTGTCTTGCAGATAAATGTTTCACATCAAATGCTTATTCTAAGGCTGAAGCATATCTATAATCAGAAGTTTAAAACCCAAGTACCTGCAGTGTACAAGAACTGGCTCGTTCTTTATTCTCTTTGGCCTCATACAGGTCACAAACTCCAAGAAGTCCATGGAGTCATCAGGAACACCATGATCAGGCCAAGCTACGTACTGGAGATGGGTGACGGTGTGTTGCTGTTCTGTCTAAAATACAGTAAAGTTTTCAAAAAATGTCCAGTGTTATGACTCCTGTATTAATGTTTACTAGATACAAGTAATATTTTTCACAGCGAGTGTTTTCTGCAGATATGGTAAGAGACAGATGGTATAGAAAATGTGATTTTAAAATTAAGTGTGAAATATGGACATGTAACTCTTGAAAGAATTCATAAAACATAGCATTTTCTAAATAAATGAGGTATCAAGTTTAACTTCTGCAATCTAAAGATTTTAATTTTTTTTATTTATTGACTGTTGACCCATTATACTCTGACATCATTGATTCAACCTGAGGTAAAATGCTACAAGACATAAGCATGATAGTACTATACAATAGCTTAGAACTGGTTGGGAAACAACTGAGAGCAGCAGAACTGTTGAGAATCATACCAATATAACAGGGGTTTAGGGCTCTACAATCTATTCTAAATGTCTGTGAACACTTAGAGATTCAGGAATAATGAAGTTGCCTGCAACACTTGCTAAATCTGGTTTCTGTTAGAAAAAAAAAAATATATGTATCATTCATACATACATGCTCATTGTACATATATGAATGACATCTGTACGATCCACAGGAGGATACATTTCTGTATGGAAGCAATATAATTAGTTAAAAGGTTCTGTTATACAAAGAGTTCTTTTTTTGAATCAATTATACATAAAACCCCCACGGTTTTACAGAAGTTCTTTCCGTTTAGCTTTTTGTTAACTTTGATTATGAAATCACTCAATCATCTTTGCAGTCAGATTGAGCTCAACTGATATGTTACAGATGTAACTAATGATTAAGGTGGGAAGGAAAAGTCCTAAGATGCTCGTGAGCTCTGCTGCATCACGCAGCAAGGATCTCACACTTTACAAACTGAGACAAGTCTTTACGTTCCTTTATTCCTTCCACATGTTTTGCAATAGTTAAGCTGATACCTACATTTAATTTATGTCCATTACCAGACTTAACATTTGACACCCTACTAAAATAAAACTCCTTTAGCACTGGATTAGTCTATAAAAACTGGCCTTCCCCCAGTGGTGCACACAGGAATGTTTTTGTGATGTTAGTGACTTTAAATGGTTTTCCCCCTTTTCTCTTATGCTCACAACTGTTGAAATATAGGACTTGTTTTAAATGTCTTCAACTGCTTGTTTTCTCCTCCCACTTGAGGATGTTCCACTCCCAGGGAACAGGTTAGTAGGACACAAAAGATAGAATAAGTACTACCTATGTACTAAGTAGAGTCTTAGAAAATACATTTATTCCCGTCAAAGCAATTGCAGAAATTTACAATTGCCCACAGGGACAAAAAGAAAGAAGACACAGCTCATACTTTGCTTCTTAAAGGCAGAGCGTGAGCAATCAACAATTAAAAGATCCATGTGGACAACATAATCTAACAGTAAAAACCAAGCTCGCTGTAATACGAATTGCATTGGGATCTATCATCCATGTCATCAAAAGATGCACAATGACCAGGATCTCTGCAGGAAAAAGCATGCATGTCTTTTTGCTACCCAGCTGTGCTGAGCAGAAAAAGTTGACTTTGATCAAATGATTACTGTTCACATTTTTCTGAAATGCCACAGATTGAAAAAAATACAAAAACATGTCTAGAAAATGTCATTAAAAAGTCCTCCTTTGAAAATCTGCACATGCTTAATAAGAACCTCTTCAAAAGGGAAATGAGATAAAGCAGCAATTACACGGAAGAGTTTGAGCTGATTCTCTTAAATCAGAGACGTTTGAATTACAACATCCTGGTGAAACAAAGACTTGATTAATTTGAAAGTTATCCAAGACTGAGTATCCAGTTGTCTTCCATGTGCTTCAAGAACTAAAACTATACAACCTGGACAAGTGCCAGTGGCACACCTGAGAAACACTGACAGTGATCTGTAGAAGCAACAAGTCATTTTACAAGCTCAGAACAAATGAAAGAATTAACTTAATTTTTACTTATCAGCACTTCAGGCTCAAATACAGCGAGTTGCATTAAGTTAAATAGTTTACAGACACTAGGTACAGAAAGCATGTTACATAAGATTATTCAGAGTGAGAATACTTTAAGAACACGCACTTAGTTCTCAGAGCTGCTGCTTTTGCTGTAAGCATCTTCAATTTCTGTTATGTGCCCTAATCATCTTTAGAGACCAATATAGGTGTTAATTATTCCAGGTATGCCTCAAGCTTCAGAGTAGCTTTCTAATTATTTGTGGTTTAAAATGATCAGTTTTGATTCTTTTATTGAGCTCTTCTGAGATGATTCAAAATGCTGAAACTTGACTATTCTGCCACTTGCTTTTCAAAAGGCACAAGTATTTTAAAACGCTTTATGTTTTATTAGCAATTTAAACCTAATGTAAACAGTAAATATATTCCTTTATGTTAGAACTAGTTTTTCTATGTCTAAGCTTTTATGGCACATGCGGAAAATATCAAAGCAGTACTCTGATGAAGTCCAGATTTTTTAAAGCTATTTTTAGCAGGGTTTTTGGCTTTTTTAAAAACATTATATCTTGAAGTCTAGTGAAAGTCAGTTTTCAAATTCAGAAAATGTCAGCCAAACAACACCCCACATGGAAATAACTTCCATTAAAAGACCATCACACTTACTAAAATCTAGCACTTACACAAGAAAAAAAATGCTAGAATTGTAGTTACTGTTCCATAGTTAGCCTTATAGTACATGTTCTGTTAGCAATACCTATTTTTAAACACTATTCCTCCCAGATACTGCTCCTTTGTTACAAACCTGGTAATGGAAAAAAAGAGGTAACTTCTCATGATAGTCAAGTTACTCATCAAACCACTATTCTCTGGAACTCAGTTTAAATTTTTTCCACAAGTTTTTCCTTTTGCACTGAGGTTTTCAATGACAGTCCTCCTAATGATGGATAAATGCATAATTTTTCTTCATAAAAATCAGACTTTATTAGTCCTGTTTTATGAGTCTTGGAGAAAGTGAGACAGCAAGAGCTGCTTATGGCTTGGTTGCTATTTTTGCGTAACTTGACCTTGTACACCTTGCTATTCCAAAATTATTATTTTTTTTTTAAATTCATGTGGGCTGATTTCAATGGAATTAATGTATTTGGCATTTCTCCAAATCAGTTTAAAAATTATGGATTCAAAATTGGCCCAAACAACAGACTCCAGTGACACTTCAGGATTATGTGACTTGCCCAGTTTATTTGTCACCCCTTTGGCCAACATTTAGCTTCTTCGTGGCATTGATCCAGATTTACTTAATAAGGAGCTACAGAGGTCTAAGACATTATGTTTTTCCCCAGCTGTTTGTTATTGTGCTTCTGATAATGGTTATTGTCATTACAGCAAAGTTGTTCAGCAAAAAAATCTCCAACAAAACTATGTACTTGTCCATATCCCTCCTGGGCAAGACATCTAACTGCAGCAGTAGCTTCATTGTGGTCAAGATAACATCCTAGATTTTGCTCAGAAGTACATGATCTTTTCCAGTAACTCTGTCCTTGGGGCTGAAACTCCTGACAAAGAATAGGCCTGTCACAGGTAATGCTTCAAACGGCTGCTCTAACACTTGTAATACAGCTGTACTGTCAAGACCTTCAGCCACAAAAATATCCATTGTTCATCCTTCTGCAGTTTGGAGCCTTGCTTATTATAATTATACCAAAAGGCAAACTTCCTTGTTTCATTCTCCTTAAACGACAGACTCTCCCTGATTAATAAAAGATTTGTGTGCTCTCCATAAAATCAATACATAGAGCTTATAATCATAATACTCATATAGAAAGAAGGAAATTTAAACTTGAAATGTCAACCTTAGTTCTTACTTTTCTTAAAAACCAAGCAATTGATTTTGCATTTCAATGTTTCAGTTAATGTCCTTTTTCACACAAGTTATAACATAATCTTCAATAATGAGATAAAAAAGATCACAATGTAGAACTACATTAACCCTGAAATGGTCTTTTTATCTTCTAAGCAGGAAAAGGTGTGCTCTTTGCCAGTATGCTTCACAAACATACCTTGAAAGCTGAGTCTTTGAGCTTTGAATGATCAGGGTTAAGGCCCCGTTTCTCAAGAGTAGATACTCTGGCAAGTGGCATTTGGCATTTCTTGGACAACCGTTTACACAGCATTATGCTGCTGTATACAGTTGCCGTAACACTTCTAACTTAATTTTGTTCTTTGGCTCTTTATGATTCAAAACCAGTGATATTTAATGGCCAATCATACATTGCAAGGCATTTATCTTAAAGGAAGCTCAATGAAAATTTGTTTCAGGCTTCTTATGCTATTTTGCCAAGGATTATAAAGAAATATGTATCTTGTTTTACAAAATAGTGCACTGTGTGATGAACTCTGCACTCATGCTACACAATTTCTTTCCTTTAGTCTGTTTGCTCTAGTCCTCAAAGTGTTCTGAAGCTTTTTCTAAAAAATAAAAAGCCTTAACCAACCTCAAAACCCCCCAGACTTAGTGTTACAGTATAGCTTTCAATCTTGGTCTTGAAAAGAAAAGGCAAAAAATTGAGCCTTCATTTTATGAGACTTAAAAAGGTTACAAATAATTTGAGTGACAGGCACCAAAACTTTGTGTATATATAGTTGTAGTACTACTTTTATAAGGGTAATTTCTTCTGTGCTGCCATTCAAGTTTATCACTTTCAGATTATTTGGCCAAAATACAGAAACAAGTATGCTGCTCCCTGACTGGGTGGTTTCTCATACCTTAGAAACAGAAATACTATAAACTGTCTTAACTGAATGACCTTTAAGTACTGACATTTGACATCTCACATGTTTATGCCTGCAAAGGAAAACTTAATCACACTAAACCAAATTTGGATGCACTCTCAAGAGACTGTCAAGTTACAAAGGTATGAGACTAAAGGATTGGTCATTTTTCTGTAAGAACATGAATTCAATGTTATATTTCAAAACAGATACTGCCTTTTCCTTGCTTACTACTTAATATTACTACTAGAAATTCTGGTAACAGTAAAAGCTCCTTAACTATACAGAAGTTTAAAAGACTGACTACAAATTAGCCTTTGGTCAGTATACAGTGATTTCTTACACATGATAGCACAAAGCCTTCATCTTTTAAAAAAAAATATCTCTGGCCATAGAATTTTGGAAAAGAGAGGAAGAAGGGAAACATATAAGAAATGCAGGTCAATTTAGAAACAAAAACCAAACTTCAAACCCTATCAATCAGGTTGTGGGAAGTCTAGATGTGACCTGAACACAGATTTCACAACACAAGATAACATGCTGTGTTTTGCCTTCTCTTTGCTTTCTGATTCACTAGACATTAGTATGAAAGTACTAAGAGCTATGGAATATATGTATCTTTCATAAATTGAGCATATTTCAATTGAGATTCATACGGATTTTTTTCTTTTTTAAAATCTGACTAAAGACAATGAAAAGGAACTGGTGAGATTCTGCATCTTCTCTCAAAACAACTTTATTACACTTTACTTCTTTATTCGCTGTTCTAGCTGCATGTGCCATTAACCAAGTGACCCATATTTCATCCTTGAAAGAGCAGATTTACTTAGGAAAACACTCTCATTATAAATTAAAGTACTTGTGAGGAGTCAGTGACTGCAAAACTATTTAGAGAAAAGCACTAAACTTCCTTATGATGCTTATTGCAGTACCTGTGCAGCATAATATATTATAGAACTTCAAACAGTGTGTCTTTGAAGAAGCTCTAAAGAAATAATGTTGATCCATATAATATACACATATTCTATGTTAAAAAATGTGTGTGTATATATAGACACATGCATATTCACACACAGACATATACATTGTCAAACACGAATCTATAAATAAAATAATAAATAAAATAAATATAATATATAAAACATCTATAAATGTATTCATTCAGCTTGTTTGAGGATAATTAAAGGCAAGGGGCATTTACCTCAACGTTTGTAATGACCATTTCTCTAACAACATAAGCAATCGTGCAGTCTTCAGAGTGGCATCTGACACGGAAGCAGCCATATTCCATTACATCTGGTGGATCAGGCCAATACTGGTGACATTTGGTCTGTAAAGAAAATTAGGCACACACCAAGACAGTTGTATACAAGCCCTTCTGTTTCCAGCCTTCCCTCCTATGTCGTGGTTCAGGGAATTCAAAGAGCAGTATAAATTCTGTTCTGGTTTGCTGGTGGGATATTTTTCATCCAAATTGAAAAATAACAGGACAAAATAGGTTAAATTCTCCATAAACTTCTGTTTTAGTGATTTATAATAAATATTCAGGTAAATTGGATGCACGATGCTTTGTCTGCTGCTGCTTATCTGTAATTGCTAGAATGACTTCTCAAGGCATAATGTGGGAGAACAAAGATGGATTTATTCTGTCTTAAGAAAAGAAGTGCAGGGGTTAAACTTGTAACTAACTTTAGCCATCTAATAGCAGGTTACAGCAAAGGCAGAGCCACACTTTTCTTGAAAGTGAACGATGAAAGGACAAGAGGCAACTGTAAAGAAGCAACAAGGGAAATTCTGACTAGATGTTGGCAAAGAAATTCCACAAACAAGGACGAGCAGAGAAACAAGAAGCCCTATGAGAATGTGGAATCTCCACTTGTGGAAATAATCAAAACTTTGATGTGACACTGCAACCTGCCCAAAGTTCAAAGCTGTTTTTGTACGTAACTTAAATCACAGAGTAGCAAGAGCTGGAATTCTTGAAAAGTTAAAATTTCTTAATTTTACCTTTAATAGGGCTCAATTTTCAGAGGCTTGAAATCCAAATTATAACCATCGTGCCTGAAATTTTTACTGTGGTAATTTATCTTAAATACTTTCCCCTTCAAATTTAAGCCAAAATAATGTACTTATTTCTAAAAAAATGAACAGTACTGTGGAGAAAAAAAATTCCATTGTACAAATCTTAACACCATTGGAAAGAGATAGTCCGGAATGTAAAACCTCCAGGGACTGGGAAAAGGTTTGGTATTTGCCAATGGGGATATTCTTGACAAGAACATACATCTTTTTCTCTCTCTGAAAGTTCAGCTACAAACTGAGCAAATCTAAATAATTTCTGAAAACAAACAAAGCTCATAAAAAATGTCTGGTGTGCAAAGGTACCAGCAGGATGATTAGAAGATATCAACAATTGCCTTGAAGTTTCCAGCTCACTGGATGAACTCCAGACTATTACTAATCTGTTTCTCCTCAATACAAGGAAATGAATGCACCAATACAATCAAAAGATGAAGGGAGTATATTTATGTCAGGTGATGTTCAATAATGTCTGCTTCCATGAGCAGCTACATAACCTGACTGCAGTTAGAACCTAATTGTTGCTTACCTGTCCTTCCTTACATCTCAATCTTTATGCTATTTAAGACTTCAAATACTCACTCCCTTGCTTTCTAAAAACACTGGGTTTTGACTGGGGTGCCAGATAAACTTCATAGTGTAGGACAGATCACACAGGAAATACAGCTAAAGGCTACAGTGAAGGCACACAGGAGTCATCACCTTCTCCACCTCTTAAAAAATCCAACTGTTGCGTTTTCAGCTTCTAAAACTTCAAAACCACTTCAAACCTTCCACTTAATCTAAAAAGTTTATCTTAAAACTACAAAGGACACGTTAAGTCAAAATACACCAGATTTTCACTATACTATTCCAAAATTCAAGGACAGACAGAATTTATCTAAACATAATTAGAAGAATTATCAGAGCAATTCTAGGAAAGAACCTGAGATGTAAATAAAAATAAGCAAGCTAAATTCTGATCGCTAGTAAATACCACAATGGCAGACTTCTTTTTACAGCTGGACCACAAGGTTTGCTCGACCCACTCAATGCTTCCAGACATTTGCTGAATCTTTTGGAGAGAAACTGACACATGGAGCCCAATACTCAGGGGGAAAAGTAACAGCACGTAGTACCTGTCTGATCAGCACAACAGAGTGAATGCAGACAGCTGGTTTGTTTGCAAAGCAGCATAACAAAAAGCAGAATGAGGACTAACTCTTCCCTCCAAGTAATTCAGAAAGCCTAGCCTTCAGAAGGATGATTCAACAGAGTAAGTTGGCCTCTTTTAGGGTTATTTAACCATAACAATGGAAAAAAGTTCAAAGGTACAGTACATTTCTTCAGCATACAAAGAACCTGGGCACTTACCCGTCCTCGTTCGGTGAGAGTTGTTAACATGATGATCAGTGACAATTTGTGGTCCCACACTACTTGCCAGAAGTGTGCACATGTGTGTGGAAGAGGCCCCTGAGTAGCAATGTACCGGTTCACAATGCCAGCAGAAGGAATTTCCATCTACAGAGGGAAAGAAAAATCCTACCTTAAGTTTGCTCTCACTACTCAAGAACTATTTTAACTCAGCATTTCATTCAAACAGGAAGTTTTGAGGGACGATTAAGGCAAAAAGTAATAAGACAGCCAAGACCACAATTAGTTATGTGAAAAACTTTTAAATCATTTTTACATCATTAAATCATTTAAAACAGATGTAAAGCACAGATTCTATAGTTCTAGATGCTGACCTATGAATAGAAGATTAATAGTGAAAATGTACTTGAAAACCTGAAACTGCAAAGTTTTCTAAATTTTCTTTAACATTTAGTAAGGAATGATGGCAGGGTATATGCACCAAAGGTACACTAGCAAAAGCTGTTTACTGCCTGATACTAAACACAGGAAGTTAATTGACTCTGTGATTTAGGTGCTTAGCTTATGTATCTGACACAAATATATACTCATTTTCCCCTCTTTTCCCTGACTCCCAGCCTGCACTTGATTGATTAGGGAAGCCAAGGATCTGGTTCATCTTCTGGATCCTTCATAGCATAGCTGATAGGCTGTAAATGGTTCTAGAGGGAAAGAGGCTTACTTTTATGAAGACAACCTCAGCATTTGAAGTATATGGAAAAATAAAACAATTGTTACTGGTTAAAGACTCTGCACATTTCCACATGGTAGCACCCACTGTATGTTAGGATGGTCACTTGTTTCCCAACAAACACAATCTTTTACATTATGAAACTTTACATCTTTTACATTTACAAATCCCCAAATTTAAAACAAAATATCCTTATTCCCTAAAAAACCCAAATTTAGTCTGCTTTAGTAATATAGTAAGTGAGTAGATGCAGGTCTCTGTATGACTTACATTCACATAATTTGCATTAATGTAATCTTCATCTCCTTGCAGTATTATCCTTGTGGCATCATCTGCGCGCACACACACACACACACAAGAAAAAGGGAGTAAAATTAGCAATTAAGGGACATGCTTCCCCTCTATTAAGCTAAAAAAAAAAAAGCTGAGGAATTGCAGAGACACAAACAGCAGAATACAAACCAGAATAAATTACCTTTTAGAAAAATAAAATGACCAATTACATGACTTCAATTATATAATGAAATCTTTAATCAGCAAGTTCAATACAGCAATTTTAAAATGCAAAATAGGCAGAAACTGTACTTAAGACTCACAAGGTAGAACATCTTTGTATCTGTTCTTGTCCATATTCTGAGGTACCTTTGCACATGTAACAGCCAATCCTGGTTTCTTTCTATAAAGTTGCTGCAAAGTAGAATGAAAAATTATAAGATTTTGAGGGATGTGATTATGCAATACACCCACTAATTACATTCACACAAATATATATATATAGACTGAAAAAAAAAATCCTTATTTTCTTTAATATTTTTCCTATCCTTCTCCAGAATTCACTTGAGAGGTTTTTGTATTTAACGTGACAAGAATTTATATTATTGCTATCCATCTAGGAAAAAAACAAACCAAAAACAGCATGTGAGCATCATTGATAAAAACTGTTACTGTGCAAGTTTGCCTTTTGCTTATAAAATCACAGACCAGAAGGACAACAGTGGTTGAGGGTAGAACGAGGGACCAATGAATGGCATCAGAACAAAAAAATAGATGCAGACTTATATTCTGAAATCAACTATAGTATAAAAATTTCAGAAAAAATTTTATTCTCTGGACTAAACCCATCCATTTCAATCCTGCAAGTACCTAAAAAACCAAAACTTCAATTTATTGCAATCTCTTAACATTTGACTTCTTCATTTTTGGGCCAACCCTTATGTAGCAAACTTTATCTGGAGTAAATGTGGACATATGAAATAGGGTATATATAATGTGTGTGTAACCAAAATTGTGAAGTTGGTGTTAGGTTAATGATTGGATTCTATGATCTTAGAGTTCTTTTCAAACCCTAATGATTTATGCTTCTAAGTACATCAAACAAGACAAAAAAAAGGTACAGAGAGGAAAAAACAACAATAACAAAACATTAAGAACTGTAATTATACAACTATAGCTTTTGTATATATTAAATGTATAGAAAAGCACCTTAGGAACTGAGTTATTAACGCGGCTATGCCAGAGTTTTACATCCTTCACCGAACACTTACCAAAGAGTTCACTACGTCTTACATGTTTAATGAAGATTTTGAATATTGTTCCATACATAAAATGGAATGAAACAAATAGGAGGCTAAAATCCCCTACTTTCTCGTCGAGAGAAAAAGAGCAACACACAAAAATATTTATTCTACTGAGACTTACTGGACCGTAAAACTCTGTATCACAGCTCACTGCATTTTTTAACTTATACAACATAAACAAGCCATGTGAGAAGAGAACTTGATAATATATGTAATGGAAAAGCTTCTGTTTGTTATAAGTCAAGTTCCACTTTACTAGAGCCAGGTTGCAATTTCTGCCTTTTTCAGGAAGACAAGGAAGAATAATTTAAAGTCCAGTAACCATTCTCAAGCTTCATTGATGCCTGGCAAACAGTCACTTGCTGTTGACACATTCCTTAAATTCTGATTAAATGGAGGTAGATATCTGGAAAAACTTGATTATTCACAGTCTACTGGCTAATTAGTTACTGTTTTACTAAATTGAATGGAGAGTTTGAGAGTCACCAAAGCTGATGAGGAGACACTGCCATTACCTCTGGTTCTGAAGATCTCTAAACAATGAACTCAAAGCAAGAAGGCCACTAAGCTGTCCCCTAGTTTATTAGATTTCAAAAAGGTTTTGTGCTTTCTCTGTAATATCCTTTTATAAATAGTGCCATAAAAAAAGGATAAAATATAGGATCAAATATCGTATGAATATCATAATATCATATATCAGAATATAATAAAGGATCAAATACCCTATGATGTTCACTACAGAAAATTTGTGCACAAATTGAGTCAACAAATTTGACAATAAGAAAGTATTGAAAGGTCAGTTCACATTTTTGAGTTACTGCTTCAATAGTCAACAGATTCATTGTAATTGCTGCATTGCATCCAGTGCTGTGGATTTTAGAAAGCAGCTATGAACCATTGTCTACAATTCCTTAAAAACAGGGGAATTTTAATTCTCAGAAATCGTGTAAAGAAGCAAACCTCATAAAAAGAGTGGTTTTGCAATAAACAACACCACGACTCTTCAGCCATTACCATTAAATTCTACAGCTTTAAAAAAAGCAGTGAAGGAAAAAATACCAAAAGGGAAAATTTTTATTGTTGTTCTACAAGTTTTCAATGACAGAAGGGGTTACTCCAGAACTCAATGCCAATTTTATAAATCATAATAAAGTAGGGTTTATCCAGAGCTACTATAAATGTTTGAATCTACAACAATAAAGCAACCACAAATGTACATACACTGCACTCCCTTGCCATTAGAGAAACAGATGAATTATCCTTTGGAATTTCTTACTAACACTGAAGGAACTAATTTAATAAAATATAAAGCATTTTATTAGTTTTCTATGACATTCCTTGCTAACACATTGAAGAACCTAGAAAAAGAAATAAAATACAAGACTGACCTCTGTCAAAATCCCACTATTCTACTCAATAAATTAACAACTGCAGAAAAAATACTAATTTAGTGAACTTTGTGTACTTGAGCCAGAAACACACTAATTCAAACACATTTTTCTCCACAGATGGTATTTTGTGTAAGACTGATAATTCATTTTTCCCTATTCTAAGTAGTGAAGTGTGAAACTGACGGGCAAGTCAAATTGTTGCTCTCTTGAGATAAGACTGATCAGGAACAATGAGATTTACAATTAATTAAAACCCCTATATTGCACACTGGTTACAGCTATTGGTCTATGCTAACAGCATTACAGAGTTGAGTATTACCTACCTCAAACTGAATAAGGACAGTGCCGCTTTCTAGCCCTCTTCTTAGCTGCTCCATAGACTCCTCCAGTGTATCACCACCAGATTCAGAACAGGCAGGAAGAATAGATTCTGGGACAGTGTGGGAATCAGCTTCATCTTCTGATTTGGGCTCCACAAATGGTTTCACTACTGAAAGATGTGTACAAAGTTATAATCCATTAATGTGTTTTTAACAGATATAAAAAATTAGCTATAAAGCTAATAATAATAAAAAATAGCTTGAAATAACAACAGTTTGCAAAACCTCAGGAAAGCAAATAGCAACACATTTAATTGCATTTCTTTTTGTACTATATTACTGTAGAAACTATAAAGAGTAAAATGTCCCTATGATCTTCTGAAAGAAAAATGCAAAATGCCTGTTTATGAAGGCAAAGAACTTGAATTCCAAGCACAAGGAGTTTTTTGCAACCTTGTCTTACAGAATGAACTGCTAGATAGGCCAATGAAACACAACATCGACCATGGTAAAAAACAAGGGAGCTTTTCCTAAAAAAGTATAGGCCATAATTAATGGAATATCTCTACAAAAACCCTTTTTTTTATACGTTTGGACCTCCAACAGCAAAACAAATGCAAAAATCCTTACATCACACTCCTTTGCCATTAGAGAAGCCACAGAATTATCTTTTGCAATTTCTTATGCTCACATTGAAGGAACTAACTAAAGTTAAAAAAATTATTAATCTGTTTTCTACAACATTCCTTGCTAACACATTGCACAACATGACAAACATAATTGAAGTAATCTGCATAGCAGTTCTGTCCCTGTGAAAGGTATTGTATCACCAAACATGCCCAGCTGTGGTTATTCTCTGCAGTGATGGGAACAGTTCATATCTGCCAAACTTCAGAAAATGGGGAGCTGTTCATACTCATGCCTATACAAAATGACTGGTTTAGGGCCACAGGTTATCTTTAGATAAAAGCAGATTTCTCTTATCCGTAAGTTGGAAGGGAACTAGAAAAGTTAAGGGAAAACTAAATGCTGCATAAAGCCTGTGGAAAATGAAATAAAGAGCCCATCTGTCTTTCTAGAAACACAGTAAGTTTTAAATAAAGCCAGTGTTACAGAAGTACATATCACTTAGGCTGTTTCATTCACTCCTGTTTCCCAGTAATGCATAAACCCTTCAGATTTTTATAACTTCGTGTAATCAGAAACTCCGTGTAATTGTGGGTGCTAATGTCTTACCGTACCTCTTAAGGAAAGCAAATAATAAATTAAGAGTTTCACCTCATCTGAAAGCTCTTGGGATCTACAGGTCTTTAAGTAGGGAGTAAACAAAGCCAAGCTGCATGAGTTCCCCATTTTTAAACTTACAGGCTTAAGACCCTGCATATTTCAAATATTGTCTCCTCTTTGCAGGCAGCAGTTCTGCAAGCAGCCAGCAAAGGTTTAACTCAGTACTGTCACAAAATGTCTACTGTAAGAATAAGGTGAGGAGCAGCTTATTTGACTTGTTTCGTCTCATAATTGTGCAGGGGAACAGCCCATGAGTTTTTGTGAACCTGCAATTGGGGGGGGGGGGGTGTCATAAAATTATCCTTTATTTACAAAAAAAACTCAACACCCCACATCACCAAAAAAACTCTTTCAAGGGACTATTTATTCTCATAGATATTTAGACCAAAAGATAAGAAGAAATTCTAACTTGCTAGATTCTTTGTTGCAATGGTAAGAACCTATATAGTTTAAACTACTTGTACTACTAATTTGAATTTAGTGAGACCTACTTTTTCCACAGACCTATTCCAAGTGCACCGAGAACATGTTTATGCAAACAGAAGAGGGTATAACACAAGCATAAGAGAAACAGTCTCAAAAATATTAGAAGTGAATAAAATTAGCCCAGTTACCTTTCCTCCTGACCAAAAGTGCAAGCTCTCTTGTGTGAGATTCTCTGCTGGCTTTTATGAACATGACCACCTGGTCATGCGTGTGCTCTGAGATATCTCGGCCATTAATTAATACTATCTGATCACCTTCATTCAGCTTTGGTATGCATTTATCAGCCTGTTTCAAGACCAAAGAAACACATTAATGTCATCGCATCCAGCTGTGCAAGCAGGAACGTATAAGGATATTAAGTACATCATGTAAGCAAAGTCTTCACAGTTCTCCTGACAAAGTTTCATATTCTGTATCAGAAGATCTATCAAAGGATTCAGCTCTAAAGCTCGCATGCCTCAAAGGCTCTCCATGACGATAAGGAACAGTTCGAACAGCATATTGATAGCTATAAAAGGAATTCACGTTAATCAAACAGCCATCATCAAATTGCTCTCAAAGATCTGTATTTCAGACTCCAAGCCTCAACAACCTCTGAATTTCTGGAAAAAGAGTTTTGAGCATATAAAATAATTCAGTTCATTTTTATGCAGTGAATACTAAGAAGTCCAAATATGATTTTCACGAACATGATTTAAGTAACATGACATTCCCCAGGCATGCACTTTTTAAATTTCAAAGAAATCCATACACATGTCATATCTTTGTTATTTTGTAGATTCTTGTTTATATTTAGATTAACTGCTGGACTCCAGGGTTTGTTTGGCTATTTTTCTGCCACACACCTCAGTATGCTTAGTCCTATGTCCAGCACAAAGCAATTAAAGCTATGGCCAGGATATGATGATGATGCTACAAAGATGACTAAGGGACTAGAGCAGCTCTTGCATGAAGGAAGGCTCAGAGAGCTGGGAGTATTTAGCATAGAGAAGAAAAGGGTCAAGGGGATCTTGCAATGTACATAAATATTTGAGGGCAAGGCACAGAGAAGATGAAGCCAAGCTCTCAGTGGTGCCAGTGACAGGATCAGAGGCCAAGGGCTCAAACTGAAACACAGGTGGCTCCATATGAACATCAGGAAACAGTTCTGCTGCTATGGTGACTGAACACTCCAGCAGGCTGCCTGGAGATACTGTGGAATCTCCCACCTTGGAGCACTCAAAAGCCATTTGGATATGGTCCTGGGCAACTGACTCTAGGTGACTCTTGAGCGGAGGGGGGTGGACGAGATGATGTCCAGGTCTCTTCCAACCTTCTGTGATTCTCTAATAGGAATGTGCAGGATTCTACAACCTTTGAGTGCAAAGTAATGTAACAATTTTATTTCCATTGCTATCCTAATTTTATTTTGTCTAGGAAGTCTTCAGCCACACAAGAGTGATATACTTCTATAAACTTCATTTATTTATTGTATGAATGAGACACAGACCTTTACTGCTTTTATTGTTTCATAAGTGTTCCCTGTATTTCCTTAACAGCCAGCACAGGTTCCCTGAGCTTTATTCATTCAATATAATTAGCCCTACCAAACAACTATCACCAAACCCTGAGTGTGAACAAGACATTAAAATTAGATCCAATCCTGATTATGCCTTGCACTGATGGCTCCTAACATATTGATATTACCAAATAATAAGAGGTGGAAAGGAGAAATGATAATGAAAAAAATCAACAAGAAGTAAAATGTAAAATTAAAAAAAAAAATCAGGCAAGAATATGAAGAAAATAAATTGGGAGTCATTTGTGTCAGAGAACAAAGTAAAAGGAAAGAAAACTTAAGACCTGTCTTAGTGCCACAAAACAGACAAAGAAGAAGAAAAAGAAGCAAGAGAAAAGAAAGATGCATGCAGGAAGAAAACATCTCATGCAGAAAAGCTGACTAAAAATTTAAAGAAGAAATAGTTTTTCCCAACTTTTTCCATAGAAATAAGGAAAAAAAATAATGAAGGATAGGGAAGATTGAAAATGATTCATAAGAAATGTAAACAGAAAAAGAATGGGAATTAGGAACAGCCATGATGTTCTTCAGCACTGATTTAACTAGGTATACACAGCTCCCTAAGAACACCCTTGCCATAATATTGTACAATTTACAAAGGGAAGACTGAAGAATGTAACTATGAATGACCGTATAATTTAATCTCTCTCAAATAATATTAAGTTATTCCCTCTGAAATATAAATATGTGAAAAGATAGGTGATCTAAAGACCATATCAGGGCCGTGTAGGAGAGTCAAAATGTCAACAAGAACTTGCAATGGTTTCGGAGCTCCTATATTTGTCTATATTTTCGATTTCTTGGCCGGCTGCTATTAGTATTTATTACAGATGGAGACTAATATCTTTGCTCAAACAAACTTTGTAAATCACGTGATGTGTTAATGACTCGGCTTTCTTATTTGAATCACCTAACTATATAAAATATATCTCAAAGGAGAATTAATTCCTCCTATGCAAACATAATTTGTAGATTTTTCAGACACTGAGCTTTTCCAGACAATTAATTATGTCAAAGCCTCCCTGTCCTATTGATACACCCAATGTGTCATTTTATGCTAATCACCTTCTATTGCTCCAAGAAGCATGCATGCTTTTTTTCTCATTAAAAGCTCTATTAAATAAAACCATAATGACCTCTTTAGCACTTGAGGACATTTTCACTGTTTGTAAAAAAAAAAAAATCAGTATAGGACTTCTTAATTAAGAAAAAAACCAAAACAGCAAAACCAAACAGATGCAATAAATGGTTATTCCTTCACTAAAATGTGCTCTCACAACAATTTTGGCTAGTCTGTCCTACAATTTTCCCAGCATACTACATTGCAGCTTTACTAGAGAGGGTTTTTAAAAAGAACTTTAGGATGTGTAAAGGAAAATACTGCCTTATTTTGGGGAGTAGATTTGTTTCCCCTCCTATACAAGAAATGCACATCATTTTGTAGGAAAGTGGGAGAAAGGTGACCTACAAACCTGAGAAATAATCTGAGCAAATAGTATTACCAAATAGCAGCGCTGAAGACAATTTACAGGGTAATGAGTGAATCTAGAGCAAGTTAAAATAGTAGCAATGAAGGCAAGGAATAACTAAGCTAAAATAATATAAAAATGCATTCCATAGATGGTTAGATTTGAACTTGGAAATATCAGCCACATTTCATCAAACAGCAAAGAAATGGAGAAATTTCGTTTACGGAAAGCAGTATAATCAATGTTCATACTGCTATTATCTAAAAATAAGTATATTTTTTTCCTCTTGCTATAACATGACATGATTTCCCTAACACTGCTACTGAGTGTTATATTGGAAAATTGTTTCAAATTTTTTCTGTGATCCTGGTAACTTGCTCATTTCATGGTGTACTAGCTTAGAGAGCTACTTGGTCACTCTTGTCCATGCCTATGACACCAAAGGGAGACACTTCAATTAAGTGTTTAAAGTTAGAAGTCCAGTCCTTTTCCAATCCAAGAGAAAAAAATACAGATCAATACTTTCCAGAAGACCATCTGAATCTGCCAAAGGAAATAACTGCTTCTGGAGAAACATCTTTCATTCTCTGGTTGGGGAATGAGCCTGTTTGCCCTATATAATTTCAGAATCTCAAATCACCCTTAAAATATTTGCTAGGTTGACCATGAAATGTCTTAAGGACTGTTTTATTTTCAATTCCTACACTTAAGTTATAATTATAATTTTGTAGCAAACTTTTATTCAAATAATTATTATAGTTCATAAAGGAGTACTATGAACTGTGTAAGTCTGGCCAAAAATCATAAATGTGACCAAAAAATCACTTCTCAAGTGTCATGGGTTAGCAAAGCATAGTCCTGGAAGTGATGTTCTTGCAAAGGGGTGCTTACTGCTCCCTCTGTGACCTAACAGAACCTATCAGCTGGCCAGGTTGAATATGGACAATTCTTTGAGCCACTTAAAATTGTAACCGCCTCTGTGATCCACACTTAAGAATAGGAAACTCCAAGGCAGAGCTCTCTGTCTCATTTCCGGCACTGGGACAGGTGGCTGCGGGCCCCGTGCGGGGGCCAGCGGGCCCGGCCCAGGCCCTGCTTGGGCCAGTCTGGGCTGGGCCACGGCCATCCTGGAGCCGATGGGCCCTGTTCCACCTGTGGAACCCCACCACAGCCCTGCTGTGGGCAGACGGGCGGCTCCCCCTCTCCAGTGCAGCCAAGATTCAGCTAAAGCGGCACCGCTGTCCAGCAGAGATCATGTGACCAACAGCGATAAGCATCATTCCAGCTGCAAGGCCTAGGTGAGATTAACCCTTTTAGTGCTGTGAAGAGCTGAAAACCTGAGGGAGGAGAAAGAGGAGATGCTTAAAGCTGAAATTCTGTTGTAAAGCTATGATATATCAGAGTATCCCGCTGTAATTTCATGAAGATATGGGGGGTGGAGAGTTCAACTTGTACTTGTGAGCAAAAGCACCTGCGCTGAGATAGGCAGATGCTGATGCAGCTGTAATTTCATGAGAAGTTTGAACAGGGAGAGATGGACCAGATGAGGACTTTTGCTCCAAATGAGAAAGGAGAAAACCTCAGCTCCTAGAGATGCTCCCAGAGATAGTCCTAAAGATGAAGATGAGGAAGACCCTTTGCTCCCAGGGAAGGAGAAGGGCTTCTGTTCTTAGAGATGAAATGTTCCCAGAGATGGGTGAAGAGAACTTTTATTTCTGAACGGCTCAACCTTAAAATTGTACCCCAAAAAACTTCAAGAGTGGACCCTTGAAAGCAGTTGTGGGAAAAGCTGCAAGTCGGGGGAAGGGACTCACATGCAAGCAGAGAACCAACCCCGGGCGGCTGTCTCGTTGTGATAATGTGTTCATAGCATGGGCAAGAGAGACTCCTCTTCCTAAATGGACTGAACAAGGTTATTATGGAAGTGATAAACAGACTGAACATCTGAAGGGTTGTCTTTTTACATTGTCAGTGAGAGAAGGGAGAAAGGTGGGGGGAGGAGAAGAGTTCTGAAGGTGTGGTATGATTTTTTTTTTCTCCTTTTAGGTCTGTTAATAAACTTCTTTATATTCTTTCAAGTTTAGCACCTGCTTTGCATTTTTCCTAATTCTTATCTCACAGAAGGTAAACAGCAATGAGTATTTTGGACCAAACCACTACATCAAGCAATTTGTTTTAGCTTGATTTGCATAACGAAATTTAGATATCAGTCCTGTGACTGCTTATCAAATTTCAGAAGAGTCAGAAGATTCAGAGGGACTGTATTTTTAGGATTAAGTCAGTAATATTTCCTAACAAGTCTGCACTGAAATTATTTTATGAGAGTTAGGAAATATAGTTCGGAAAAAGGCAAGTGAAAAAAATCTGATTTAACTATGTCTTAATTATTTAGAAAAAAGTTAAAAAAGATTTTATGTTCCTATTAGTATTTCACAATTCAATGGAAGAATTAAATGACTCTACTGATTCTTATAAACATTTCACCTAGTCTATAAGTATTTCCATAAGCAAAAAATATATGGCAAAACAGGAACAGAGTAAACATATGCTCCCTCTCTATGCTCCCTCTCTCCCACCAAGTACTCTCCCATCCTATAAATAATTTTAGCCCTAAGGATTTCTTCAGACTACTGTGGCTTGAATAGTCAATAACAACAGGTTTTCTCCCCCAAGTATTTGTCCTTTCCTGACCACATACAAAATTGTTTTAACCACAGCATCCTTTGTCAAGGAGTTTCACAGGTCTACTACTATCTTCTGCACAAAGAACTACTTCACCAAACATGAAGAACCTGACCTTCACAAACTTAATTCAGTAGCCTATATTTCTGCTGGAATTCCCTTTTCACAGTGCTCCTAACCTTGCGGATCCCTACAACAACTCCCTCAAACCAGCTATTTTTTCTAGGGTGCAGGGACCCAAATTATTTACTTCTTCAGTAAATGATGTTCCTTATCCTCAGTCCTTGCCCCTCACCAAGAATTTTGCAGTTCAGGATGCACTTTTTGAGATGACAGGAGAACACAAATATACTTTCTACTTGTATCTTGTTTGGCTAACACTTCCAGATCTTTTAATCTCTGGTTAAAACGACTGGTTAAACCAATACCTAAAGAGAATAGCTCTGCTGCTATCTCATACTGGTTATAGGTGTGCAAATTTCTACGTGTACAGACCTTTGAGAGGTGGAAGGAGTAACAATGGAAGGGATTAAAGGCCTCAAAAATTTACTTACAGGTGATCCTGGAGTTATTCTTGATACCACCAGTGGCATTTTCTGATCTACTCCACCCTAGAGGAATGGCAAGTAAACAGCAACCATAAATATATCATTAAGCATAAGCAGCATTTAAAACGAGTAATCACTTCTTGTTCTTTCTATATAAATTTTTTATGCTGCGTCATCATAGACAGGGTTGGTAGGACTGAATTTTCATCAGTAAATAGAGAATTAGGGGGTGGGTTGTGGTGTCTTTAAGTGCACCAATTTCCAGTAAACTAGATTGGGTGTCTTTTTCTGGCCATACATTTTAATAGGCAATAAACAGATAAAATGAAACATTTATTGTAACCTTGTGCTTGAAGCAAGCCTTAACACTTGAACTTACAAGGCAGAGTCTTCTTAGATGTTGTGACAAGTGCGCAAGGAATCTGGTAGGATCAAAGTACCAAACAACTGTACTTCCTTACTTTCGTTGCATCACATTCTATTGCTGCCCCACCAATAAATAGCCAAGGGGAAAAGATCAAACTCTGCTCTAATTTTGATATTATGGCTAATCTACAATACTCTGCTTAAATGGAAATTCAGTGAGGGAATCTAAAACATTTACAATACTCAATTATCAATAGTAATTTTCATTTTCTTCATATATTAATTTTCAACTTTCCACTGTGATTTCTAATGGATAAAATTAAACTATTTAAATTGTTTTATAACACAGAGGTCCAATTTTTCAAAAGCTTATGCCTTTAATTAGGCTTTTGAGTTCATATTTCAGCAGCCAAATAGGCAGTGTGCCTTGGATATATGCCATGCCCATAATATATGCAACTGAAAACCAGAGAACTATTAGATGCTTATTTCTGTAAGTTTTGCTTTAACACTTAAGGATTAGGCTGCCACTTCAAAAAACTCTCAGTCCATAAGAAATTCCTGTAAAATACAGTGTTTTCTCCAAATCATTATATTAAAACATAAAAATAAACATGAACTTAAAACACTTTATAGATAAAAGCATTTAAAAATAACTAAAAGACAGCTGGTTTACCTTTAGATTAAATCCAAACTTCCCTTCTTCATCTGGTATGATACGCACCAAAAGTAAATCTCCCTCAATTAGATCATTCTGCAATATACAGAAAAAGAAAGCAAGTCTTCAAATTTTCAAAATAAAGTATCAGCAAATTAGAAAACAGTGCATCCAAATTTAGATGTGCTGAACAAAAATACTCTATATAAATCCGCCTTTAAAATAGGAAGTGGATATGGTTGTAGAATATACCTATGGTAGCAGCCTTTTAAACAGTAAAAATAGCAACATACATCTCAGCAAACATGATTTATGGTTGCTGTGTCTTAACATTGTTACTCTCATCTTAGCTTTCCTTCCCAATTTATAAATGCTATTAAAGATTCAGCCTGTTGTCATTAAAAGTTTAGGTGAAGCACAAGTAGAATTGATTCTACTCTAAGAACTGTGAAGTAACTATTTTTTCCCCTCATTTTTCTCCTTTAAATAGGTGTGTTTTTTGCAACAGGTCCACAAGGTAGAAGAATTAAAGTGCGTCAGCAGCTAATGGACATGTTGGAAATGATATAACTTTTCTAATTAATTTTAATTAGTTGTTTTAATTGATTTTAAGGGCCTACTTTTAGCCAGAACCCCTCTGGAGCAAGCTGGGGAAGAATGATCCACTATCATAAGGTTAGCAGGGAGCAGCTGCTCTCCAGCCAGGTCAGAACTTAAAAGGATGATGTTTAGTCATCCTTAAGAGATGCATGGGATAAAGCAGAGTTGTGTCTGCTATTCAGACATATAGCAACTTGAGTTAGCTGATCTTTATCCTTGGAAGAAACAAGATTTAATCATGTAAGGATTTCTATTTCACTAGGAACTTTCCCTGACGCTTGTGGAATGCTGGACACTTCAGAAATCAATCCAGTTGGCAAGCTTGTTTATCATACCGTTATCTCACAGCCTTGGATAAATGCAAGTAGTAACACAAGATCTGTTCTCATCACTGCCTAAAATATGCCCATCTTGAAATACAGCCACCACTTCTGTGCATTCTTAAACCACAGCTCAAAGTCACACTCACTACTAGTTCCGACTTTAAAAGCACACAACTGAACATACCTTATCGCAGTAGTACTGACTGGAATCTTCCGTCAAGTTACTTTTTGCAACGTTGTCATATGTTTCTAAGAACTGCTTATCCACCCCTTCCAATGGGTAAGGGCCAGAAATGCTGCCAACGCCATTGGGAGACTGAGCCAAGGCTTTAGGTGAGAGACGGGTCAGAGAACTCTGCGTCAGACTGTTTCCCAATACATTCCTTTATTGAAGAAGGATAAATATTACTAAGGTATGTTATCCAGATTTTTAAACTAAGAATTAAAAAGAGCAAATTTTAAGAGTTAAAAGATTTAATACCACTTTATAGTGGAAGTGCAGGGAAACAGGATTGGAGTTTAATCTAAGCCTATTATTTGATCAGTGGACATCCAGAAGAATGGACAAAAATTCTGGAATAGCAAAACCATTTTAAGCAAAATATTTGGATGTTAGCAGTGAAAGGCACTGTTGCAGTGCTACAGGAATCCACAGTAACACATGGAGAGAGCAGCAAGGGAAATGCACTTCAGTTGCCAATTCTATCCATGAAACATCTTTTGCTGTGATTCCTTTCTCATTCCTGCAAAGCATTTTTTTTTTTTTAATTCCTCCCTCTTATGAATGCCATCTCAACCTTAACCCTGTGGGAGAAGGCAGTTTGCAGAAAAGCCAGGGTAAATTGTCAGAGAAACAAGAAATGAAGTGACAATGAAAGATTTAACTACAGTTAAAGTATTGTGTTATCAAGGTAGTTATAACCACATGAAAGGACACAGAATTAACTTAGGGTGCAGGTCTGGCGTTCAAGAACTTTAACATTCAATGATAACGAAAGTCAGTAACCAAAAACCTCAAATGCGGGAATTGGCCAAGTTGCCTGATGGTGATCTAGGACTTCACAAACATTCATTTAGCTACATTCCCTCTTATGAAAAGGATGACATGCAGATCTCTAATACAACCAAACTCCTTCCTTAAGTGGACCAAACTCATGAATGCCATACAGACTAACTGCTCCATCCTTATAAATACTACTTAATGTGAAAATATCTGCCTTGGGGAAAGCTCAGGTATAGCAACATCAAATTTTGACAGTATTAAAGCAGCAGAAGTACATCCCAGTAAACCCTGGCATTAAAAATTGTAAATTCAAACATTTACTTCTGCTTTGGTATTTTTCTATACCAGTGAGCTTTTTTGAACCATTTCCAGCAGCCATTTCTAGCTGTCAATGAAGAAGTAATACTACAACACAAGGACTGTAGCTTAAGCTTTTAACGTACAGGACTTGCACTGCAGCAAACTTCAATACTGTGAACACTTATGTCTCGGCCTGTGAAAATCTGATTGGAACAAACACAAATGTCCTCAAAGATGCCAACAAGTAGATGAATTCTTGCCATAATACTTCTGACTTTCAGTTATACTATGTGTACTTGGCAATGACAGCGAGGTGTTTCATGAAATATTTGCAGAATTTTCAGTTACTACAGAAAATATTTTTTCAGTGTTTGGGACATCTTATTCAATCGCACTGTTAATAGTTTCGGAATGCTTTGAAGTAGGGAACTATAATGACACTGTCAAAATCCTGTTTTTATCTGATAGCTTCCAAGACTTTTTATGTTTCCTATGAGGTCAATCTTAAGCAAGGAGGAACACTGTGTATGTATGTACATACATTCTAATAAGTTTTTCAGAACATAGTTCTAAAAAAAACATTTCACTTACAAGTTAAAATTACAGCAAATAATGATTTTTCAATGTAGAAAAGAAATCTAACAATACCAGAAAAATACAATTATATATTTCAGCCAATGTCATCTGGCACTATAAAAAATTACCAGTGGATTATCATCATTAAACTTTTGCAACAATTTCTAACTAACTTTTTTTGTTAATAGTGATGAGGGACCTATTAGAACTTAAGACTTTCCAAATCCTGACCCCAAAACTTACTTTTTTTTCACAAATCTTTACAATCTTCATTGGCTTATACATTTGTGTCTTTTAATCATACAAACCCACTACTTTGAAAAATAAGTTTAAGTTATGTATTTCATTATTTATCTTAAAGCTAGAGATAGGAGAAAGTGTAAAGAAAACTCACTTTGGTGATTCTTGTTCAGATGACCTGGTAAAAAACACACAAACACAAAAACAACCTCAAATGAACGTAAGTTAAATCTACCAGAAAACAAGAACTAAATTCCAATTAAAAAAAAATAAAAGCCTGCATAGAAGACAAAAGGTGTGCTCATAATTAAAGAATACTTAACCCTATGGTGAAAGTCTGAATGAGATAACTAGGGTGTTTATGAAACACTCAAGAAAACTCCCAGGGCAACTCTGAACACTCACTTCCGCTTTTGACACAAGCCCAACTACAGGCAGCACACATCTGCAACTGCAACCCAAACTATGCAGTTTACAGAGGCAATTAGCGAGACACAGTACATCATTTTAGAAAGTTTTAGGTGTGGATCATGACTACAGATGTCACCAGCTGTATTTTGTAAAAAGTCAAAATGTGGCAAGATCTTTATGTTTAGGTAGCCAGAAATGAGCACAGGTGGCTTCAGAAGCTTGACATTTCCAATGCTTATTCTCATGATGTGAGAGCAGAGAAGGTGTTGACAGAAGCATTTGAAACAAAGCATAATGAAAGTGGTTACACCAATGAGAAGAATCTAGAATGGAAAAGAAATCAAAATTTGCAGTATGTAGTATTTTCCAATGCATTCAAGCAGCTTCATCAAAAATCACCTGAAACAGCGAGCTAAATGATATTACATCAATTAAAACAATAGCTGTGCTACTAAGACAAATTTTAAAGCAAAAGTTACAAAAAATGTGCTTGCAAAGCACAGTTTAAGGCAGATGGAATAGCTTTACAAATTCAATTAAGCAGTGACCAAAAATCCTGGAGCAGTGTAAGTCCATTCTAGAAATATACAAATTTGAAGAGGTTCAGTTTCACTGCAGAATTGCTGAATTGCCAAGTTATAGGAGGCAATTCACAGTATACACTTAACTTTTCAACTCATGCTCTTTAAATCATCCTTGATACTAAGAATTATGTACTACATTTCATCAAAATTACAGTAAAAATAGCACCAGTATCAGTCTAGTTAAGTTCCCTTGCATGTAATTTGACAATATGAAGAAATTCTTCTTTGAGAGGCAGAGATGGTAAAGCTTGATCCCTGAAGAATTTTGGAAGTTTGAGTTCTGTGTACTTTTAATACTTTTAAAACATTAAACTTCTTCCCCTTTTATTGCAGTCATACCTAACTTCTGACTCCACTGGCACCCACCCCCACTCACCCACTAATATCTCTGGTTGTTTGTCCACAATCCCCAGAGACTTTTTACCCCCCATGTGTAAGCAGATCCTATGGGAATGTAAACTCATTGCCTGACCAGTCCACATCTAAATGGGACAAACACTGAACTTGTACTTTAATTACTCAGTGAGAGGAGAATGTCAGCTTAAAGTTTTAGGGTTTTTTCCTGCCTAGTCACTGACTTTCACTAATCTTGAGAAACTTTGCATCTTCAAAAAATCATCTCCTACATTACATTTGATTGCATTCTCCAAATAGTCTCAAGTGGAAACAGAAGCAGAGAGGTTGTACAATGACTTAAGCATTATTTCCTTAGGAAGTCACACTAAAAATAAAGAAACATTAAATTTATTCTTGTTAAGCTAATGGATTTCCTTGTGAGGCAAAGAACAATGAAATTGTACATCTTTTCTACATTTTTCCACAAAAGAGCTACAGCTCTATTACCAAATTATTTGCAGAATCAAAATTGCCCTGAGTTACCCACTTCAAGAGTCTTCATCAAAAACTTACAGACATAGAATCATGATGAAAATCAACACAGTGTTCTGATTCTAATATATTATCTCCCCTCTATCTTCCCGAGAGAAAGAGGCAGTTTGAGAAAGAAAAAAACCCAACTTGGGGTTTCATTCATAGACCTTCTGTAAACTTACAGTAATTTTTTTATTATCTCTACCTTTGAAGGCTTGAATGTGGGATATAAATTCTTAGTACTATTTGATGAAGATTTGTTAAATTATTGCACCTTAATTCAAACACATTAGCTCTAAAAGACTAACTGAAAATTCTGTAACCTTTTAAATTGGAAAGAAAGGTGATCAAATATTTGACTGAGAAAAGCAACCAAATTCAGTGTCTAAAAGAATTAATCAGACAGTGCAGCTTTGTCTTCCTAAAGTCCTTAATAGGTCAGCATGCTAAAGCTGCAGAATTTTGCACCGTAACAAAGTTAAATAGTATTTCTAACATTTAATTACTCAGCAATATGAAAAAATACCTTAACCATAAATAACTAAGTGATATTTTTTTGGCTACACAGTATTTCACAGTTTACTAAGCCATCTTCCTCATTTCACAACATACAAGGACTGTATTTTAAGACAATGAGATAACACTCACCAGACCAGCCATTCAACTTTTTCCTCAAGGAAGAGAGCTCTTCCTTGCAAGGAGATTAAGCTTTCCATTGGTGCAGCAAACAAGCAAACACTTCAAAACTTCAGGTAATTTCTCTTCCTCACTTCACAATATAACTAAATTCATGCCATTTCAATCTTGCACTCAGTACAGGTTGATCTATTGATAATTATCTTTTAAATAGAGGTCTTTGCCCTGAAAAGTCTAACTCTCCTCTTCTGTCAGAAGGACAGAATGGAAAGGTCTTAAGCAAAGACACCTCCTCCTCATTTTGGTGTGACCTCCCAGGGAATTCTGCTATTCTGAGAACCGAGGATGATAAACTACAGCAGAATAAAACCCCGAGAGAAAAGGGTCAACTGAAACAATAGCACTGTAGCAAAACTCCCCCTTTACAAACAACTGAAGGAAACATCTGTAGGTTTTGCCCTTGTGCTGTTCTTGAAGGTCTTAAAGCTTCTTTTATTGTAACACCTGCAGGGCTGGGGAGACTGAGTGTGCCAGCACTTCCATTACCACCTCTTTTCTGAGGCCTCACCATTAAAACTGGGGTTTTTATTCATAAGCAAAAAAAGTGGAAGATACTTGCAGCAACACCTTTCTGCTGCTTTTTAGAGAAATTTATACACAGAATATTCAGCATTTCTGTGAAGAGAGTGACTGTGTAAGTTGTCATAAGTTTTTTGTGCTGCATAATTAAGAGAACCAGCACAGAAAACTTGAGGACTTCATGGCATACACGAGCTTTTCAGTGATTTCCTATAAATTCCAATCATGCACATTTGAAAGCTGCTACCAACACCATTAAAGGGATACTTTGTTACTCTGCATTGCCTCTATTGACTGTATTCCAGTTTACTGGCTTGCCATGAACATTTCATGTATTTTGATACACAGCATATTCTTGGATTGCTGCAAGGTTTGCCTTATCATAGGTTTGCAATTCAACTTTGAGACTTTCCATTTGGATGCAAAATTATTGCTTTTTGAACTGGCAAGGAAAGTGTAGTACACTTGAATAAGGATATATATTTAAAAAGAAAAGTTTACATCTAAGCAAAATATACACATGTACTATTTTCATGTATATTTGGGTGGAAAACCCAAAGTCTATTAGTAGTAGCCTTAAAATTCTAATCTTAAATTGATTGAAACATTCTCAGATCCACTGTCTAGTATTAGGATATTTTCCTTGAGAAAGGCTGAAAGTACACAAACAAGGACAATAGAATTTTGTGAAATTCAACAGATTTTGTAAGAACAAAGAAATTATCATATACATGTATGATTAAGAACTAAGGATAGATAAATAACAGTTTCAAATGTGGTTTGCTTTCTTTTTTTTAACTCATTTGCAATTTTCTACCAAAAAGTAGCTACTGGGACTTGGCTGGATAGATCTGAAGGGTACTTTTATCAACAGTAAAGTTTTTAAAATTTTGCTCACATGAAAATTCATATTTTAGTTAAACTAAAGATGTGTTCTCATAGCACATTCACCAAAGCTCACCATGCAGCCACAGTTTATTGCCTATCAAATGCTAAGCTAAAAGAATTGAACAAATGCAGCATCCGTTCAGGAAATCTATTTTCAGTCCAATACCTTCACCAGATGATACATCACACTCACACCAGGAACGTATGTGCACTTCCAGAAATTCATAGCACAGTGCAAGTGAATTTCCTTTTTGTATACTAGTTCATCATTTAATTTCCTTCCCCTCCAGATCTGAGGTGTACACATTATTCCATCTCTATCACTAGCAAAAGATAGTTTTACAACGGAAGTTAAAAGATGTTTATAGCTTTGCAAGCATTTCAGACAAAAGTTTATGAAGGGATATATTGCTTTTACAACAAGTAGAATTGTAGACTCAAAATAATTTATGTTGTAAGGGAACCTGAGCGGTCACTTAAACTCTTTTTCAAAGAACACACGTCAAAGCTAGATGAGAGTATTCGGGTCCTTGTCATGTTTTGAGGTTCTCCAAGGATGGAAATAACTCCACCTTTCTGCTGATGTGTACAAAGGCTTAAACAATCAAAATGTTATTTCCTCCCCCCGCCCCATTATCTTTTGAGCACTTCCCTAGCTATAACTTGTGTCCAACACCCCATGTTTTTGCTCTGCATCTCCAAGAAGAGTTGGCTCTATATTCTTTATAATCCTCTTTTGGCAGAGCAAGGCAACAATGTGACCAACCCCTCCTCGACTCCCCCAGCCTTCTGGTTCTCCTCATGCATCATATGCTTGCACCTGTGAATAGCTCGCCAGATTTATCTCATCTATCAATGTATGATTTTAAATATACGATCTATGTCATCTCACCTGTCAGGAAGCTTTTCTTGCTGACTGTTACTACACCTTATCACTTTAAAATATGTTTTACAATAATCTTCTTTCTGGTTAAACAGAAAATTTCATAGCTAATCTTTTCTGTTAGGCCAGTGAATCTATTCTAAAAAAGTACCAAAACACTTGCTCCTACGCAATCTGCTGTTCCAAACCAAACAGACATGTTTGGTTTATTTAATTACAAGGTGAACAGGAGAAACTGAATCCAATTCAGGTAACAAGATCCTCCACACGGTTTATCAGGTTACATTTCCAAGCCAATAAGACAGTTATTTTTTCTCATTAGCACCTTGAATACTGTGCTGGTTTTGGCTGAGGTAATTTTCTTCACAGTGTCTAATATAGGGCCCTGTTTTGGATTTGTGCTGAACACAGGGGTGATCATATAGAGATCATTTGGTTATTGCTGAGCAAGGCTTACACAGAACAAAGGCCTTTTCTGCTTTTTGTACTGCCACGGTGGTGAGGAAGTTGTGGGAGGCTGGGAGGAGACACAGACCAGAGACGTGACCCCAGCTGACCAAAGGGATATTCCAGACCGTATGACATCATGCTCAGTATACAAAGTGGGGGGAAGAAGGAGGAAAATTTGGAGCATTGGCATTTGTCTTCCCATGTCACTGTTACGTGTGATGGGACCCTGCTCTCCTGGAGATGGCTCAACACCAGCCTGCCTATGGGAAGCAGAGAATTAATTCCTTGTTTTGCTTTGCTTCTGTGTGTGGCTTTTTCTTTCCTTATTTAACTGTCTTTATCTCAGCCTGTGAGTTTTCTAGCTTTTACAATTCTGATTCTCTCTCCCTGATTCCATTGGTGGGAGAATGAGTGAGTGGCTGTGTGGTGTTTGGTTGCTGGCTGGGGTTAAACCATTGCAAATTTATATATTCTTCCTAACAAGTACCCTTCCCATTCAGAAAAGTGTGTTCAAAAACATGAAAAAAGGCATTAAGAGGACAAACAACAGCTATATTAAAACTCCAAACTATTTCACCGCTGATATTAAAATTTAAAAATATTTTAAAAAGCACAAGCCATTAAACCTGAATTTACAAGATCAAAAATAAGCTCTTCTCCTCATAAAAAGGGGAAATGGGTCCTGTTCTGGTAATATGACTAAGATTATCCTGAACTGTCAAAATAAATTACTGTTTGTTTCAGTAATCCTTTGCATGTATCACCTTCTTTCCAGAAAGAAACCCCAGCTTACTAACACTCAGTTAGGGGACAAGTGTGGGTGTTATCTGTTCTGAACTGGTGAGGCACAGCCATAAGCCATAAGAAAGTGTTGTACAATAGGGAAAGTAACCTATGAGACTTCAGAAGGCCAAGTGTGGGCTCCATGTCTGTGCTAGTGCTAATTTTTCAGTGGCAGTAGCAATGAGCTGAGATGCTCAGCAACAGGGTAACAAAGAGGAAGAAGAACTGATGGGGAGGCCTTCCTCACAAAGGCTGGGGGGCCCTGGGCCTAACAAAAGTCGTCTTGAAGTCCTCTTCAGCACTGTCTTTTCTGACAGGTTTTGTAAGCAGAAGTGATTTGAGATATTTGGTTTAGATAGGCAAACCTATTCATGCCCTGCAAATGAAGTTCTGGATAATGTATGTTAATTTGGGATTAGAGCAGTCTATAATACAGATGTAATAGACAGCTCCAACCTTTTCTGCAGACACTAAACGGAGAGAAAAACTGCTTCTTTTCACCATGTCTGAGCCCCAAATGGTTCTTGAATGTGAAAGTGCCTTAGATAATCTGGGTAGCAGGAGCAACAAAGCTACACCTAACACCGTGCTCACAAGCTTGCCCTGGCTTTCTGTAGTTCACCCAGGTGCATAGTTTGTGCTATTTTCCAGATTTCTTTTTTCTGGTTACAGCCCATGGGAAACACCTCAAATTTCAGTTAGAAGGCACAGTGTTCACACAAAGTACATTTTTATAACAATTATTTTGTCCTTAAGAGAAACAACAAAAAAAAAATGACAAAACATTATCGAGCTTTATCTCCAGCATGTTCATTTAAAGGATTTTAACAGCAAACATAGTTCTGGATGATGACATGTTGAAACGGTAAAAAAGAAATTGAAGAAGAAATATTAACAAGTGCTATGTTTTATGGTCTCTAAACCAAGAGCTGCTCCACATAATTTGTTTTCTAAATTGTGTACTGTTTCATAAAAAGAAAGTAGAACTTGATTGATTCCTATGCGAGAGTAGACAGAGCAAGGAAGAAAATTGATTATTAAGAAAATAAATATACTTGGTATTGTCAGGAAGGAAAAGAAAACTGTATAGGGAAATAAATGTACTTTTGCCAGCAGTGGCTGCTTCTACATTTCCGATACCCATCAAGTTCCGCGTGTGCCTCGGCAGGATTAGGTAAATAGCAAGGCTTGTACATGAGTTTTATCTATGATTTGCCTCAAAAAGCACTCTATCATAACAGGTCAGTTTGAAGGTAGGTCTATCCTACCTTCAAACAACAAACCACTTGTCTTTTGATAAAAAAGTGAAAAAGAGGAAAGACTATCACCCACTCCTGAAATGCTGATGGCAGCTGGAAAAATAAATGAAGAGCCATATTCCATGCTAACTGCAGCTTGCACAGTCTTGCTTCAGAAATAGTAAATTAAATTAGTGTTTACTTTACAGAAATCGAGCTGTTGCAGGATTATTATTATTAATATTTGAAGTCACAGACATAGCCATTCAGTGATTAAATACCAGTATTTACAGCTGTTTGACAGCAGCTCTCCAAAAATGTTTCGGAAATTTTTCATGCCAAAGCTATTCGTTAGTTATAATTAGCATTAACTAACAGCTTTTTTAATAGTGTCAGTGGGCTAGGCAGTAAAAAAAAGGCCCCCTAAAGACAATGTGTATTACCATTAGTAACATGAGAAGCTACTCTTGGCTCTCCTCTAATGAAAAAGAAATACTGAAATTAGAAATCTGGGGTGTTTTCCATAACGTGTTTCTATTATGTCAATTCAAATCTACTGAAGACCACCATGGCAAAAATGGGTAAGTTGGCTTTACAAAATCTATCAGTACACTAAAAGGTGTTTTATAGTTAATGCTTAAATATTGCCAACATGTGGCAAAAGCCCAGGGCAAGCGTCTATATTTAATTCTGATGATATGAAAAGTGAACTTTTTTCCTTACAAAACGGATTTAGCTGAGAGTGTAAGATTCCCTCTCTATCAATAAAGAAAGATTTTACTATACATACATACTTAATTTTACTTTACATCTTTCAACAAGGGAAGTGAAGCAAATAATAACTATTGTAAGATTGCAAAAGGAAAAAAAATGGAATGTGGACTAACAAATTTCTGTGTAAAGAAAAGCTTTTTTTTGATTTGTATGGCTACTTTGTATTTTACCTCAATTGTTATAAAGGAAATTATTAATGACTGTTTTACTTCACAGAAGTCTAACAGTCAGTACACAACAAAGGATCATTTATTTCATTCTTCTTCCAAAACACTCAACTTGAATTTAATTAATCAGATTTATGCAAGCATTTTTTCATTTACCTGCAGAGTATCAAATATTATTATACCCAAAAAAACGATAACTCATTTGGGATAAGATGTAAGAAGAAAAGCCATGGTTTATATGAGCTAGTAACAGTAAAAATCTCCACAGTGAGTGATATTACTCAGATTCAGCACAGTCATTTAGGGCTCAGAAAATAAATGAATGTGCTATTTTCAAATTTAGAACATCCTTTTTTCACTGTCTGAAGAAAGGCATAAAGGCTGGCTTTCCCACTCCATTCTCAGTAGGTTTTAGATAACTGAAAGAGGAAGGAAAGAGAAAAAACTACAGGGGAAGAAAAGAAAAAGGAAAATAAAAACAATCTAACAATGTACTAGCTGGCAGGACACAATTCACCAGCCACAAAACACAGCATGGCAGCTTCTACTCTCATCATCTCTTCTTATGTCTGCCTCTCAGTATTCTTACTCAGAAAATACTTCTAAAAGTGTATTATCTGCTAACTTTAAAACATAGCACAGACGTGGTTTCCTATCCATGACTATTCACATCTAGAGGCCTCACTTTTATTTATTATCATGGCTACTACTGCCATTGGTACTAATAAATAGTATTAAGGTTCAGCTGTCTTACATTCAGAAAAATAGAACAATGAAGTGACAAACTTAAAATACTTAATACACTCAAAAGAGTGACAAACTCCAAATATGCATACAACATGTCAGTTTTTCATTTATTTTACTGAAAACTCTCTGCTGTAATGTAGTAACAATATTATTATAGAATTTAAAGAAAACAGTTTAAATCCAGAATTTAAAGCTACATTTAGTAGCTGCACACTGTCACAGAGGCAGGTGAGTCCTATCAGCTTCCAATAAGACATTGCTTCTCAAAATACACCTTGCCTTAAAGTTACTAGGCATCACTAGAAATGTTTCTTTTGTAATGCTACAAAGGAACCTGCATTTTAATACACTGCATTCTCCCCAGCTCCAAGTAGCTCTTTTTGTTTTGAGACTGAAAAATTAATGACTTTGTACATTATTTCTGAAGTTGATGTTGTGATAATCTGAAGCTACCCATTAAGAAATGAGTAGCCCCACATATGATGTAATACACAAGCAAACAAACAATCAGAGTGCACAAAGACAGGTGCTTCACGTCCTGGAAGAAAACCCAGCAGTGGTTAAAGCACTGCAGAGAACAAAGGAATACAGGCAAAAAGCAGACACTGTGTTTAGACAAGCCATCGACAGTTCCTCTGAAGAAGAAAAAGATGGATGACCACTAGTATTATGATGTTCTTGTGTATACTCAAATGCAATACCTCTTTCAGCCTTTGACAAGGCTGAGCTGATGATGTGGAACGTGAGTTAACTATTAAAGGAGTTCACTAATTCTTTCTCCCCATAAAAAAGAGTTTTTGACAGGTAGAAAAGGGTTGCAAAAGCTGCTAGGGAACAGGATAATACAGATTTGAAGTGGCATGCTTTAATAGTTCCTCTAATTTTACTAATAGCTCAACCACTGAGTATTTTTTAGAGATGAAGAGTTGGTTTGCTTTTGACTTGCCATTTTATGTCATGGCATTTGCAGTGTAGCAATTGGTCAAAATAAAGCTTATGCAAACACAAAACTGCTTGAACTCATTGTAATATTACAACTGACTGTGACTGCTTCACACTACAACACTTTGGTTTTTATTCAGTGCTTTTAAAAAAATCAAAATAGGCAGTGGATTGTTTGCAGAAGACCTTACCTCCTCTGTGGACTACGATTCTGAGAGAATTCTGAATCACTGTCCTTCGATGTTGGAGAGCCCTTATATGTGTAAAAAACATCCTCTGTTTCAGTAATATAACTAATCTCGTTTGTAAGGTTGTCTACAGATGAGTGTCGTGGTTTGCGGATTTCGTGACGTAGTCTAGGACTCCGCCTTAAAAATACAGAACACAAACACATGCAGGAAGATTAGAATATTTCACAAAACTTTATTGAAGAAAAATTTCTATCCTATTGCAGTTATGACTTGAATCTTCATAACAGGACCATAAGTCTCACTTTAAATAATCAATTTTTAAGCATTTTGTATGGTATAGTAGGTAATCATACACTGCTAGGTTCAGTACACTGAACTGATTTGGTCTTTTCACCCCTGTAAAATGCAACTTTTTAAAGTTTCAATCATAGGATAATTCTGGTTGGAAGGGACTAATGGGGGTTATCTAGTCCAACCTTCTGATCAAAGCAGGGTCAACTAAGGCCAGAGTAGGCTGCTTAAGGCTTTACCCACTCATGTCTCAAAAAATATGAAGGATGGAGACCACACAGTTTCCCCAGGCAATGACTGTCCAAATGGTGAAGCAGTTTTTCCATTATAGCCTGACAGAACCTCTCTTGTTTCAACATATACTTGTTGCCTCGTCCTCCCACCATGCAATACTGAAGAAACTAGCCTCATCCTGTAGATGGCCTCCTCCTAAGTAATTCCAGGCTGTTACTAGGCATCTAGGAAACCCTTGCTTCTCCAGGCTGAACAAGTGCCACTATGTCAGCCTCGCCTTACAGGGTAGGTGCTCCAGCCTCCTCGATACCTTAGAGCTCGTGGTCTTTGCTGAGCTTGCTCCAGTTTGTCTTGTATTTGCAGACAAAAAGGGCTGCAGCATTCTAATAAAATCTAGAGAATGCTGAGCAAAAACAGACTCTCACTTCCACTGACCTTCCATCTACGATTTTGTTAATTCTGCCAGGTTGAAGTGGACTTCTTCACTGTCAGGGCACACCAGATGGCTCATGTACCACTTCTGCCTGTAAAGATTATCTGGTGGTTTTCCAGAAAGCTGAACTGCAGGCAATACTGTTGCACTGGGTTCTTACTTCCCAGGACTTTGTGTTTGTTGAATTTCACACATTTCCTATTGGCTCATTTCTCCAGATTATTGAGATCCCTTTGGAGAGCAGCCCTGCCCCGAGGCTTATTGATTCATCCCTCCAGTTTGGTGCCATCTGCAAACTTTATGATCAAGCACACCATTGCCTCCTCCATGTCATAAAGATGTTAAGCAGGGCAGGTCCCAAGAGAGACCTCTGTAGTCATCTACTTTTTGTTGTTGTCCAGGTAGAGTGTGACCCATTAACACCTCTCCTCTTAGTCCAGTCATCCAACCGTTTCAATGTTTTTTTTAAAACTACCCTGTTGTCCACCCATCCAGAAACATAATGTCTTAACTCGGGTATAACATTTTGGCAGACAACATGAAAGCCTTGCTAAAGTTGAGGTAAGTGACATCCACCCTTCTGTTGTCATACATATTCTCAGAATAACAATGTTTAAATATATATGTACACACTACATAATTATCCTGCTAGAGTACATACAATTAGAAACGGTAGGAGGCTAAAAGGTGTGGAAAAGGCTGAAAATGGATTTACCAGTTGGGGGTAACAGGAGGTGATCGAGAAGGAAGGCTTTTGGTCTCTAGGTGCTCAACTGATAAGGATCGTCTCATAGATGGGTTCCAAACCATCCCACCTATCACTTTTCTGCAGTACTGGTTGTTTACAGACCTGAAAAGCAATAAAACAACTATATGTGAGTTATTTTGCATAGAAAGCTTAAATGAAATAAGGTATGATTATGAAAGTCAACTTCATAATTTAAAGCATCCCCTGTGCTTACCCCTCCTTACTTATGCATTTACATTCTCACAGAGACATTTGCTGTCCCTCACTTGTGACAATAAAAGTGATTGTTAATCCCTGCTACATTGCTAATCACAAGCCTGGGTAAAAATAACTTTTTCTGAGAATTATTTTTAACTCAATTGTGTTTAAGACGACAGAGAGGAAAACAGGAAATTCAGTATGTCCTACTGGCACTGAACTGAGTGCCTGACAAAACACAGTTCAAATACAGGTAAAATGTTCTGGAGCTTCCCTGTTAATACTCATAAAGGAGTAACAATTCACCAAGAGCTTCACTGCACACAGGACAACTTTACCCATCTATCTGCTACCTCATCAATTAAGAGCTACACCAGACAACACTCTATTTCCAGAAGGAAGCCACTTTTGAGTGATGTACTCCTTATAGAGATAAATCATTAAAGAAAAATCTGACATGAAAATAGGACCTCCAGGTCTGGACTGCTTCTTATGACAAGAATCTGACGAGAAAAGGGCTGCATCAGGACCAGAAACACAGCTAGGAAAGCAATAAAAGTATCTTACTAGTGAAATAACACAGCATAAAGAAAATCTTTAAGTAGGCTGAAATTGAAATAAACTAACTTTCATGCATCATTTTTTACAGCATTCCACAAGTCAAGCTGAGAGATAAACGGCTCATCCTTGAGTTTACAGGCCTAGGATTTCTCATGGAAGAAACAATTTATTAGTTATGGAGAAAAACACCTTTGGGTCATTAAGCCCTGAGCTGTACATAATGGGCAGGTACGATAGCAGACTATGTTAAGGACCTTACTATAGAGCTGAAAATTTTACATAGCATTAAAAAAAAAAAAAAAAAAAAAAAAAAAAAAAAAAAAAAGCCTTACTTAAGCTGTGGCTATTATGCTAAAATCAAACCTTAAGCATGCTTTGCATTGTACTACTTTTTGCTTATGTAAGTAAAAGAAAAAGCAACCCATAACTTTTTTTCATATATACTGAAGTATTTCATATATCTTGTTCTCCATTTTAAAGGAAATCAATTCCTTCATCTTCTAAATGTATTTTAAAAGCTTCTCCCAGTAAAGAAAACAGAGGAAAAACTTAGTATGAAGCACCTACATATCAAAATCAGCTACCGATGTATGTTTTCATGCCTAGCAAACAAAGTCCATCAGCTCAGGAGAGGATTTTGCCTATACTACTCATTTTATTTTTCAAAGACTTTTGAATACAATGATAAGGCACCAACTACTCTGATCTTCTTCAGAAAGAGAGTTTTTCAGAGAAGACTTACACAGTTGGAGCAGAGGGAAAGACTGGAAAAAGAGGACGCATTATGAAAAATGCATTGTGAAGAACTCCACATTAATCAGCTTTTCTTTTTTACAAGTGGCTGTTCGTGCATTTTCCAATACAAACAACTTGAAGTGCAACGTAACTCATGTGATGGAAGCCAGAACCCTAAACCCTAACTCTAATCTTAAATCCCTAATCCTAACCACAAAATCACTCATACTGTATGTTCTGTAGATGTTTCAGTTAAGGCACAGAAGATAAATAATCTCCTGAACTTCAAGTAGCTGCCCTTCAGATGCCAAATATCAGCATATTTCTCGGCAAACATTCTGGGAAGCTGCCAAAGCCTTTCTGGAATGGCCTGTACAATCTTGAATTGATGCTTCCTTTCTCCCGTCTATTACTGAGGCTATCCTTGGTGAAAAATACAGATACATTTTTAGCTTTTCAACACAGAATGAGAATGCACCTAGGAGAGGTTATTCAGCCTTCAGTCCAGAATTTACCTCTCAGGATCTGGGAGATATGATTCAGTCTGCTCCTAGAACAAGGTTTACAGGTGATTTATACAACTCAGCAGCCTAATTTAAATGGAATGCCACTAGTACCTAAGCTAAGAGAATCAAGAAGGGCACAGGTATGTGCAAATAAGAAATTGTACTCAAGTACTGCAACTATTTGAACTGATGCAATAAATGCTAGGCTATCTGCCTTGCATAAGTGTAGAAGAACATAGTACATGAAAGCCACAAATTCCATAGGAAAACCTGTGATACTTAAGAGGGTAAAACCTTAATGTAGCACCCTTCAAAGCTGATGGCAGCATCATGAAAAGAATTATTGACCACGAGTCGATCTTAAAACCTCCAGGATTGCCTGATGTGGTCAGTGGAGTCTTTGTCTGCACACTTGGTTTTGTGGGTTGATTTGCGTGTTTGTGTTTGATTTATACAATGCAAAAATTTGTTCTCTTTCACAAGGGAGAATGCAGAATCTCTTTTTTGGTTGTGTAGCTTCCACATGAGTTCAGAGCCATCCTTGAAAAGGAGCATGGAAACTCTTACAACTGTCTGCAATCATAAACAAGTAGGAAAGTGAAAATTTTCAATATGTGAAATATAACCTCAGAAGTGACTTTGTCATATTTTTTCTTAAATCTTTTGAGAAAATAATTTGCTGAGTGACAATGACCAAGTTCATAGGAACTACTCAAAGTCTTTCAAAATTACTGTTGCTTCTTATGGACTTTAGCAGTCTTTCATAGCAATGGTTGCTGAGTTTCTTCTTCCTCATGTAGATCCTAAAATTCACATTTAATGCTGGTATAAATAAGGCCAAAGAATGCATTAGTACAGAGGTTATCATTAAGCTGATGGAAGGTATCACTATAACTGATTCTCCCCCTGGAGATTCCTTAAAAGTATAAGTAAGCAATTCAGCAGAGACAATGCCTCAGAGTACTGAAATTACTGAAAAGAGTTCTTTCTTAGTAACTCAGATCAACAATGAGAACTGTCCCGTATGCTACAGACCATTAAGAAATTGTAACAGCAGATTTGTCAAAAATAAAATGTTTGGTAAAAATTGGAATGATACTAAACTGGCACCCTTTGGAACTCATACTGTTTTCTTTATTACCATTACAAAGGCAGTGCAATGCCTGTGTCTATATATACATCTGTAGGACGATCAGGGTTTTGAATCTCTTTGCAAATTTGAAAGAAATAAAGGACTCTAGGACCTGACAATCCTGCAAACTTTGAGAGAGCCACCTCCTCAACTGGAAAAACAAGGTCATAGCACTCCATAAATGAGTTAATTCTAAAAATAGGGATCTGCAAAAGTTAGAAAATTAGAATACTGTTCATACAACTACTTGGTTTTCTGTGATCTAGAAACCAGACCATCTAGCTATGACCTAGTACTAGGTGAAAACATGGAATTACACTCCAGCATGAAACATAACATTTTATCGACTTCCTACTGTTGGACAGCCCTCATGGGTTAACTGCTTCATTTCCAAGAAATACCAGTGCACTTGGCATCAATTTCTGCAGTATCAAAAGAGACACAGGAGTGTGAAAAGCCAGATAACCACCAAAGTCTGAAAATCTATTTGAAGTATGTTGACATAATTCAGAAGTTGAAGCTTATCCAAACAGAAGAGAGAGAATCAGTCTGGCAAATTAAATGTAAAGTTAAACTCTTAAGGGAATACAAAAAACTCATAAAATCACATTACCCATGAACAAAAAGAAACCAGTAAAATACTTCTCCAAAAATCATGAGAAAAAGCAGGTTTCTAGAGAGTCTATAGATCATCAAAGGGTCAAAGAACCCCCCATAATCTCATATCTAGAGAAGATAATGACACAAGACTTTCTTTTTCATTCACTATTAACATGAAATATTTTTAATGTTTCATTACAGAATGTTTTTTGGGGGTGGGGTGGGTGAATCGGGATGGGATATGGATGAGACAACAGCAGGACATGACACCTTTGTAGTTAATTGCTGATAAATTTAACAACAGAACAAATCAACATAATGGAAGAAATCACTGTGATTGATAATTATCAAAAGAGTCTAAAAGCCCCTAAGATAAAAGAGCAGACCTACTTGAGTAAAATTTCCCACTTCAAAAGTCACACAGGATGGCCAAAATAAAGGCCAATTGCAAAGAAATGGAGAAGGACATTATGATGCTAAGTGACTGGACAATAAACTGGCAACTTAAATTTAATGAAGATAGGACCCAGTTACTGTATATGGAGAGGAATAATCCCAGCTTCATATAGGAAAATTACAGGTTTAAAGAATTACTTCTGGGTAACTAGATCTTAGATAACACCAGGAAACTACCAGCTCTGTAACTAGAATCCAATGAGGAAAATAAAGGATTAGAAGAGACACAACAGGGGTATCTTGAATACCTGAATGGGAAAAGGGTTTTCACCTTTATGTCAGTAATAAGTGGTTGGTATGATGCACTCCAGAAATTGCCCTAACATATTAAACAGAATGTGTACATGACACTAATGGCTAAACATTTCAAAACAAATCTGTTCTGCAAATTCTCTTACCGGATCATTAGCTACATGACATTTTTCCTTTTCAGTGTTTTTACACTTCAGACTGAAGCAGCAAGTTGAAAAAATAGCAGTAAAACATATATTCAAACACCTTTTGAGGCAATTATAAGAAAAGTGCTATTGTAAGGAGAACACATTGCAGAAAGTTAAACCACAACTGTGTAACTATTCAAATGGTTCATATATAGACTGGGACAAAGCTATGGACAGGACTGAACTCTGCCACTCCAACTTGAGCAAATCCTCCCATTCCCATCATAGAGCAAAACATGCTTTCATACAATACTTACTTTGCTGGATTTCTAGAACCCAGAGTCCAATAATGTGATAATATCTTTTTTTCATGAGGTAGTGACTTCTTTGCCTGAAAAAATGTGTGATGCTCTACACAAGATTTCCAAAGATTTTTGCATGCTCTGTAATTTAACATGTTGAAGGCAACAATATGCTCTCTGGATTCATTCTGTAACAGCAGGGAACACCATGTTTCAACACATACAAGTGGATGAAACAGTAAACAAGGTTATAAAACAACAATAAAGTTATTTCAAGCTTAAACATGAAACATACATTGAGGAAAACAAACAAACAAATCAGCATATAGTAGATTTTGAGCTGGAGATGGCCAAAATACCTCAGTGACCATGTGAAATTCCAACTGCAAAATGTGCATTTTAACAAGTTAACGAAATGTTAATGAAATATTTAAGTCTAGAGTGGTAAAGATTTTGTATATACGAGTTGTCATGTTATACCGATAAACATATTTCCAGGTTTCCAGTCAGATTTTGAGCTCCTAAGACAAACAAAATTCTTTAAAATATTCCATTAAGGGTGCAATGTAAAAAGGCAAAAAGCCCTCATTCTTTGAATTCAAACTCCTAACACAAGGCTTCAATTCAATAACATTCTTTGAAGCACCACAGTATGCAAAAAGCATATTCTTGATAGTCTTTCAGAAGAAACTGAAGATGCTAACAGTGATCCTTCTTGGGGGAAAGAAAGTAGCTGTGATGGGACAGGAGCTGCTGGTACTGCTGTTTAAATCCACTCCTGCTTGGATGATAACATGAAGCCACAATGAGGAGGATCAGAGGGCAGCAGAATACAAAACTTGTGTGTCTCGGTGCAAACTCTTACAAGTAACCTTAGTGCCAAAGTGCCAGTGAGACCCAAGTGCAACACAATTGTGTCACCCATGTTTTTCCCAAGATCTTGTACAAGAGAAAGCTTTGGTTAGTTAATCTAGTTATTGATGGGAAGATAGTGGAATGAGAGCAAAGCAAATAGAAGAAGATAACATGAGACCTTGAGTCAATTGCTATCACAGCACAGCACCTCAGTGAAAAAAAGGAAGTTTTCATCACTCATCTTTTCCAGCTCCTCTAAATTATGACTGATTTTGACATCTCAACATATAATTAGACAGGCAACATTTCGCTTGCTCACAGCAACAGTCCTGTTGGGAAGTAACTACAGACTATAGTCAATCTATTCTCCTTGTGTTCTTTTTACTTCTAGACAGCATTTTACAAATGCCATGTATCAGAGATCAATCCTGCATTTTGCAAATCACTTCATGGCTAGTTCAGAGAATTTATGGCTTCAGACCCTCTTTTAGAAAACCAGTGAGACTCTCAAGAGAAAAAAAGTTTTGCCTCTTGATTTTAAGTAAGAACTGAAAAACATTTAACTGATTGCAATCTTTCAGGAATGTTTTCCCTATAAGTACTAAAGCATTTAAAAAGTATTTTCTTTTTAAGATGTGGGTTTGTTATTTGAGTCTCTTGCATACTGGAACCAATTCATCTTCTGTCAGTTCACCACACTTGCTTCTAAGTAGTTATGTAAAATAAAGCAGGAAAGCATAGTGAAATCTTAACTCAGAATTTCTTGAAATATATAAAGCATGTATCACAAGGATTTAATGATAAATGCCATGTCTGACACACTCCCCATTGGCTGAACACCACTTGAAGAGTTTTACTACTCCAGCAGACAAATAAAAGGAAGTGTACAGATATTTTTGTTGGCCTGAAGCACTGGTCTTTCAATTGCCACAAAAATTATTTTATCCAAACTTCTCAATTATACTGAAAAGCTGTAGTATAAAGATAAAGAATTAAGTACACCTAATAGTCTCTTTTTAAATTTAGACTGAAAACAGTAATGAATTTTACTTGTTACATCACATGTGTGCTTTTCTGTTGTCACAGAACCTTCTTAGCAACCTTTAAGTATGCTGGAAGTTTTAACATGGATTTAAGCTAGGAAAAATATTTTGAGAAGTTTCATAAAAATTTATTCAATTTTTAGACTAACCATTCAATTCAATTTTTAACATAATCTTTTGTTAATAAAAATCTGCCTCACTAAGAGGCCACCTTGCAAGTCATGCTGTTAAATCTGTGTACTTTTTTGAAGGTGAGGAGAGTTCTAGTGGGATCCAAGGATCTAATGCCCATCATACTTCTCAGCTCAAGTTCTAACAGAATGGCATTTTAATGATTATCAAGAAATAAGAATTAGAGAAATTTGTGGCCATTAAGGTAAAGGGAACAATTTCACATAGCTAAAGTGTCTTGCTGGTTCAGTATAAGGAAGAACTTTTGCATTAGCTGTATGAGTATTCTATTCACAGAAAATATGAAACTATCTACAGCATAGAAAGATATATTTAGTATGCAGCAAATGAAGTTGTTTGTAAGCATTAGATAGGAACATAGAAAATAAAATTCCATTTCTGAAAGGTACAAAATGTTGGCTGTAAACAGCATAGGTCCTATTCCTGCCTTAAATCCTGTACCTTTCATTAAGCCTACATGTCATGAGCTTCTATAGCATCAGACATTCACTGATTCACCAGTCTTGCTTCCCAGTCCTTATGTAGTTCTTCAGTAGAAACAGAAGAAATACTGCATACTCCTAATCAAGTAGCTGATCAACAGACTGAAGCAGTGGGAGGGTAAAAGAGAAGGTGAGTAGCAGGGAAAGAGATAAGGCAAGTTGATTTTTCAGAAAAGGCACATAAGGAAAGAAAAATTGAGTAAAAGAAATAAGGAAAATAAATCAATGAAACACGGCACATCCTAGAGGATTGCAAACTCATTGCCTTTGAGAACTTTCTGTAGATTTTTGTAAAGAATCTACATATGACATATAAAATATAAAAGAAGTGCAAAAGCACTCTCATCATCTTAAGTCAAACCTTGCCTATGAATATACAGTATCAGTTCTGTTTTCCCCACATTCTTTCATCTTCCTTACTTTCAGATTCATTTACCTATTTGCTTCTGTATTTCCAAGCAAAAAAATTGATCAATTCAAAGACTGACACCAACGCAATCATCTGCCCTCACACATCCCTCAAGCATCCCACTCTTCTGGTGAAACCCCTGGGACTCCACTGCCATCTCTCCTACTGCACTGCACCAGCAAGGTTTTCCAAGCAATACCACTGGAATACTGCACACTTGATGTCCTGAATTTCAAGCAAAGGGGGCTGACAAGGATGGATGCATCCACAGATTTAGGAGCACACCTGGTCTGCTTTTTCATACGTACTGAGAAGGAGTAAAAAGGCCATGCAGCTGGCTTACTTCTCCTACAGTTCTGTAGCTCTTTAAGCGTGACACTGTGTGCATTACTGTCATCTCCATAGGTTATGAAACAAAGAACTATGATCACTTAAGAGCAGGTAAGCTAAAAGAATCAAGAGCCTTGAACTGTCATCATTTATCAAATGTTTAATTGAAAAAATTAAGATTGCTGCTCTCTTCAAAGGTGACACAGGTTTCTGGAGAGAAAAATTCTACTTTTGACAGCAGTCTTTATGTAATGAACACATATGTTTTATATTAAGTCCGCAGATTGTTCTATATTGACACTTTATTCTTCTGTATTCTAAACCACTGTAAGCACGCTCATTTTCAGAGAATCATAGAATGGTTTGGGTTGGAAGGGACCTTAAAGTCATCTCATTCCAAGCCCTATTTTACTAATAATTTTTGGAGAGTTCTGTTACTACGTTTGTTCTCACAGACACATTTGGAAACTGCAGTATGTAAGCCTGCCCTTATTCATATATTTGGAAATATTTAGATTTTAAAATTACTACTTATCAGTGAATTTTTAATCCTCAAACCCAAGAGAAGTTACTACTTGCAAGTGTTTACACTCATGAGGGAGTAGAATGGTTTATCAACCACTGATTTCTTCATGCAGTGAAATATATATGAATAGACTGTGACATGTCTGCATATAAACAATATATTTAGAAACTTACAGCTAGTAAAAAAACCTTAAGACCCCCCCCCACAGTGTATAAGGATATGCTCTGTGCATGCTTTGTGTGTGTGCAAGCATTAGTGCAGTAACACTGTCTCTAGGTACTAACTTTGAACATGAATCCTGAAGAGTAACGTGCATACTTGCAGACGCCTCAAATTTCAAAGAACCCACCAAACTGAGAGAAAAGAAAGACACACAGAAAAGAAAAAAAGAAGAAAACATTTTCCTTTTGGGTAAAAAAGGCCTCCCTAGAAATCTGTGTTCAGCAGACCTTCTAATCCATGTGGGTCAAGAGGTGGTCTTGTAACACAGCACCAATCAATTTAAGAGCTCATTTACTACCAGAAAGAGCCTTCATGAAGTTTAGGTACAAGTTAACACTTATCTTTTACTATGTTCTCAAGTTTTGTCTTCAACTGAATTAAAATATTTATACATCTGCTGATCACTACTTTCTGAGAGGTTTTTTTTCTGTCCTATTAAATAATCCAAGCTCTTTGTAAAAAGATACCTTAATTTATTTTTTTCATATTGTTGCAGCACAACAAGTAATCAGGATTTCCCTCTCCATTGAATAGACTAATATTTCAACTGTTCTGCAAAGAGCACAAAGTAACCAACAGAAGCTAACTCTTGACGACAGTAGAAAAATTTTACATTAGTTTTATGAACTATCTTCACAGAATTTGCCAACTCCTAAAGCCCTCCATGTTACACATAGGAGGATATGTGCTATTCCCCTTTTCAACCTCATGTTTTTCAGCTGCAAAGCTCTCTTTTCCTCCAGGAACCTTGCTTTCTTCCTGAGCTCTGAGCCCCATAAGCTGAAGGGATCTCACATAGTCCCCCTAGACAGGATAAGCAGTTGTTTAGCAGATTCACTGCATTAAGGAACTCTACAGGGCAGGGAAAGCAACAAAGGGAAGAGCAGCAGATGCTGATGAGAAAAGGAAAATATGCTAAGTTAATAACTGGAGAAAGGATGAAGATCGGCATTTACCCAAAGTCTCCAAGGGAGAAGAAACCTCCATGAGAAAGATACAGTCCAACAGACTGAAAGGGGAGGGACTGAGTGTTGGAAAAAAAAAAAGAAAAAAAGGGAAAAAGAGAGGGAATGAGCAGACCAGAATAGCAAGACCAAGTTAACAATACAGAGTTTCAAAGACAAGTTACCACAACACAGCCTTTGATCAGCAATTTGTAGGTTACATTCAATATAAAAATATTGAATGTGACCACTTGAGCAAAACAAAATTAGAGGACTACTTACATGTTTTTGCCGTTGTTGTATAAAAAACTTTTTCCTTTTAAAGGAAATTTTTAATATGTTCACCCTAAAAGAAAGAAACAAGCCATGAAATACTGAACAATGTTTAGAAGCATAAAACAATGAAAAATAATACTGCATACAGTGAGCCTGAAAGATTATAGCTGTAAAATATTCAATGAATAATATGCAGCCATCTCGTGTGTTGAGTGGCAAATAGATGTCCTTGTTTAATCTTTAAATAGTTCACAGCAGTTGTCTCCCACCAAATCTATTCTTGCAGCAAAAACTTGATGACATCTTCTACACTAAGCTGTACAAATGTTAAATGTGTCAAATTTTGTATAACTTCAGAGTCATATGACAACTGTGACTAAAGGAACAAAATTTAAGACCCTAATGACATGACAAGATTGGTCGTACAACAATGGAAACTTCACAGAGGCTTTGCAGAACTGGTTTAATAATGTGAAAAATATCATGTATTTGTGTTAATAACTAAACAAAACCTCTAGATAAAATCATAATTTTAGAAGGATGAAAACTGTAAGAATGAGTGTTAATATATTTTTCACTTCATTAACATTGCTATGTAATTTATGTGGTAATTTTAGAACCGAACACCTCTTTTTATATATACACAGTGTGAATACATATTCTCTAAAGTAAAGATTACAACTGGAATTGGTGCTCAAGCAATTTTCATTTTAATTATATGCTTATCAGTTTTGCTAAATTAAACAAACTTCTACCTACCCACACACCTTCCCACAGCAAAACAAGATTTGTCTAAAATACCTAAATTTTCTCTGCAATAGTTCTACTTCGGTAACTGAAAACCTGCATTTTTCAGACAAAGAAATCTCTGATCTGTAGTCAGCTGGAATCTTATTGATGGCTTAAGGAAAGCTATTTAAGGTCTGATCAAGTCATGTTTGCCTGAAAAAAAAATCATGAAAGGGTTTTGTAAGTTTACTGCTACGAGTCTCATAATATTTTTGTGCACTGATGCTTCACAGGATGTTAGATATCATCACATATGAACTATGCAGAAAGTCCTCTCAGTTCTGGCACAGTTTTTGCATCACTCTCATCAAGCGGGATGGCATAAAATTCATTCCCCATTGCTCATGGGAGATGCACTTGAGTTATAGAGCAACATCCTTCCTGGATACAGGAGAGTATATTTCTGAGTTGCTAACAAGAATATTCATGGCATTACCTATCCCCCCTCCTGCACAAGAGGTGGAAAACAGTGTGTGCCAATTTCAGTAAATGCTTTTCCCCATCAATTACAGAACCACAAAGAAACAGGTATTTCAAGACTATCCCTTGACAAGAAAATGATGTGAAAATTAATGGAAAATGAAAATCATATCCACTGCTCCTATTAGGCCAACTCTTTAAATACTTGAGTAATTTCTCTTGCTACCTCAAAAAACAGTGATCTGTGTTGCTCATCTAAAAGTTCTGGATTCTGAACTCTGTGACAAGTCATATAAATTTTCAGTTGTATTTACTGAGCTGCAACTCATTATATATTAATTCTTTCTTGATTCCTAGTACTACTCTGCCTGAACTAGCACCACTCAAGTTTTGTGCTTCTGGTTCTTTCTTACCACATTTCTTGACTTAGATAAAACTTCAACAAATAAGTTTTTGGAGCTATTCTCAACTTACACAGTTGCTGTCATGGTCTGCTCTTTCCCCAACATAGAGCCAGCAAAAATGCAGGACACAGAAAAATAATCTTGCAGACTTAGTAAAAAACCTCCCACCCAACAAGAAAAGGGGAACCAGCATCCCAAAGTGCCAAAACTCTCTCAATCCCTCTACTCTACACCCTACTTTTTTTTTTTAAATTAAAAAAAAAAAACTCAGAGAAAACAAAAAAAAAAACACCAAACAAAAAAAGCAAAACCAAAAAAACCCAAAATCCCCCAAAACAAAAACCTAAACCCCATGATTCACTGCATGAGCATTTAATCACTTCAAGCCAAATCAGGGCTTTAAATCTCCTTATTTTGACACTCTCCTAAGTAGAGCACCCCTCTCAATTCCATTAATTCTTCTTAAAGTAGAACTAAACCTATTTAGCTCAGGCATGAAGAACACTTGCTACTCTGATATTTTTATTTAACAATAACTAAAAATCTTTTGCAGTGCTACGCCTAAAAATTGTGTGAAGAGTCACATCTAGAAAAATCTACAAAAAGATCCAAGCAATTAAGGTGACAAAGGATTTAGACTTAACAAGTTCTTGAAGATGCCATACCCAAAAATTATTAGAATAGAATGCAGTTACTGTTATAACTGGTAGCTCAGTGGCCCTTCTCTCCCACCAATAATCTGTCCAGTGACTATGCAACATTCACAAATCATTAAATTTCATGGTTTACTTATAAAGCACTCACTTGTAGCATATTAAGAATGATGGATCCTTTGGGTCCCATCTTCCTATCATTCACAAGCATCAAAAAAGATTTGTCACTCCGTGGGCCACAGAATTGCTAATTTCTGATTAAACTGGCAGTCCTGTCCTAGCCCTTAGTACTTACAGCTGGTACTTATGACTTGAAGCAAATAAAGTTTCTTTTCCTGTAAATCCTATACTTTGCCACTGAAAGATTCATCAAGAAAGGTTCTGTCCAATTTGCTATGTAAGATAGTTGTTTTCCATGTTTTAACTAGCAATGTATTATGCATTCCTCAAGCAGTTTCTCTGAAGTTCTCAAGGCAGTGGAACTGCATACACAAAATAGCATTTTATACCTAACTTTAGTTGCTGCTGATATAGAGAGTATTCATATATTTTTGCCATTAATATTTTACTTGCAAAATCAATTTGGAAATTACCACACAACAGTTAAGCATCCCTGAGAATAACTCTGCAGAGTGTATAAAATACTGCATTAAATCCAAAGCTATTTTTTAAACCTATCTTGACTTGCACTGCCGCTGACTGATCAGTCAGCTCTTTAGGTAGGTTGCTTTGATTGAAAAGCCTTTTTTTGCCAAGGCAGAACTCTCTCACTGCCTGTGTTCCTGAAAACTTTTGGTCCCTTTTGACTACTACCATATGGCATAGTTGTATTGTTGTCATCCACTGCAGAGTATTTTACTTAAAATTTTGGAAGGAGTGCTCTGATGGTGTTTGCTGCCACCTTGAGTTCTACCTCGTTAATGGTGAAGTCTGCACAGTTGACAGGAAAAACCACTTGGTACGAATGGTGTTACATAAAAAGCCTAAATAAATACCACTTCAGGCATTACAGAAATATATCCTGCTTTGAGGTCTAAAATAAAAGTGAGAATCCATACTACAAATACATCTCAAGCAACTCTGCTCTGGTGGCTTTCGGTGTTTGCTTGTTTTGGTGGGGATCAGGGAATGGACACCATTCCCACACAAAGAATTATGATTACCTCATGCACGATGCCAGAAATAAAATACCAAAAAGTTAGTCCCTGTGTAGGTAGCTTTTGCTTTCAAGATAAAAAGAAATTTTTAGAGAGAGAGAGAGTGTAGGAAAGCTTGGAACAATTACATTAGCTGTCAGCTGAAAATATTACTGCCTAAACCTCATATTTTAGAGTGGGAATTATTTGAACTGAAAAACCTGTGGGTTTTATTTTCCTCAATTTCTTTCTGTAAATGAGAATAGGCTTTTGTGAAAAATGTTTTAGTATCTGTGTTTTATTCCATGGTGCTCTCCAGGAACAAAAGTAGCACAGGAAGTTGTAGACTCCTCCTGTCTTGTGTGCTATAAACTATCTTTCCCTTCCTTAAAAAATTAATATAGTCACAGATTTTAAAATGCCATTGTTCTATGGTTTTCAGGACCAACTATTATCCATTCACACCTTACTTAGGTCAACTAAGTTGGCAGAACAAGACTGGCAGAAGACAGAAAATATGCCTCCAGCTGGCAGTTTTTAAAACCTGCAGCAGTTCAAAGAAGCTGAGAGGCTGATGTATGAAAGAGAAGCACTCAAGGCACAAAGATGAAAGATAAAAGTCTTCTATGCTTTAATGTGCATTAGAAATTGAAAAATACAAGTTTCCACTGTGCTGCTGTATGAGAGCATTATTATTGACATACATTTACCTAGGATGATTGCAGTATATCCCAGGGAGTTGAAATGCAACTCACAGCAAAGGAAAAAAAAAAAATCCAGAGACTATGCAGTGTAATTTCCCCTAGAATTTTAATTGAAACTGATTTTATTGCTTTTTTATAGGAAATAGCTGTTTGGTTGGGTTCATAAACGAAAGGATGGAATGACTCTAGTATTTAAAGGAAACAGCTAGGGAGATTTTTTATTTTGTATAATTAAGGGCCAAAAAGCAAGTACAACCCATTGGAATGCATTTTTCTGTCATGATTAAGAACACTATACTATCTTATTAAAAAAGTTATTCAGAAAAATTTTTACCAATTCAACAAAGAACTTATGTATAACATGACAAAACTATAGTGTTATCAAGCACAAAAATCCAAGTTCATATTTCTTTTAAAAAAGAAAGACTGGAAAAAAATTCTTTCTGATCCAATCCAAAAACCTTAAGGAAATGCCCAGACTCTGTATAATTTCTAATTCAGGTTGTAATTTTAAGTATGGTATAACTAATAAAGCCCAAAAGCACTTTTAAAAAAATTATAGCTTATGTAACTTCTCATGTCATTCACATTAGAGTTCTTCTGCACATTATTTCTTTGCAGAGGTTATTTTCTACAGCACTATCATGCATTCTAATGTTTTATGTATCAGAGAATAATGTAAAGGTCTCTCCTCTGCTGACTCCAAACCTTGTTAATGTTATATATCCATATTTGATGAGATTTAAAAAAGTCTAAATTATATTATCCTACTTCCTGTAAATCTGAAACTCCAAATAACTCATTTTACATTTCTACTCCAAGAAGCAAATATCTTCTTGCTGAATGCCATGTTAAAAAGTTCTGACTGTACTTAATTCAGACTGAATTAGCTGCTGGGCTTTAATAGCAATACTGACTGGTTTTGTTTGTTCTTACAGAGACATTATTGGGCATAACTGCAGCAAATCTCTAAGACCACAGGGTCCTCCTAATCATGTACTCATACCTGTATGCAAATTAACTTGATCAAGATTTCACACAGTGCAAGGACTTCAAAAGTCTTAGAGATTTAAAAGCCTAGGCAAGTTTTCATTTTTATCTGAACACAAGGAAATACCACAATCTTCCATAAAGAACAAATGTAAGTATTGTAGGTTTCTTTGGAATAAATGTGAAAGCAAATGGAAGTAAGATTGTAAAAACTGACATATTTCGTCACAATAAAGAAATTTACCAGGGATAGAAGCTTGTACAGATGAGTTTTCTATATATAGCAATTCCACCAGATGCAATCCCAATCATAAGATCTAGATTATGGAGATCCTGAAAAATAAAAATACTGTAAGAACAGAGATGTAGTTTGTGTCATTTACATTTATCTACTAATAAGTTTATTTTCAAGCTTTCTATACTTAAATTGCAACGCTTGAGGAAAAAATTCAGTGACATTTTTGAGTATTGATTTTCATGCATGTCTTTCCTTTGATGTTATCTATTACATATTCTAAATATTATTCATTCATTAAAACAAGTTGTAATGTTCATCCTACTACCCTGGATATTCCTTAGGTCTGTATCAAGAGTAAAATTGCAAGTCTAGCCTTATTCATTTCAGGAAAGAAGTTGAAGTACTTCCCAAGATTAGTCAGGTAAATGTCACAGAATTTTGGGAACTCAACAAAAATTCCCTAATTATAAGCATTTTAAAAAGAGAGAGGAAATAATTCCTTACTTTTTCCTAAAAAGTCTTACCAAGAAAGAGTGCACAGAAGGTGATCACAATTTTGCATATGAGAGTATGTTGGAGAAATACACGTGTACATGAATATTTGATATGCTAAATGAAATCCATTATTAACAAAATCAAAAGCTGTGCATTATCTTAACACATGCAACTGTGAAAAAGAAATCATAAATTTACAATCCTTTCTAAGTATTGAGATACTCAAGAGGAAATACATTCTTCCATATAAACAAACATTGAGTTAAAAAAAACCAAAAAGGCAGGGAGGAGGATGCTGGATGGTCATTGTGAGCCTAAACCCAGACTGATGTTAGAGAAGCTAGAAATCTTGACTTCCCGTTTCTTAAGATCAATACATACTAATATGTTATTACACAGATTTCTAAACAGAGCTAAATGCATACATAAATCCACATGTAAGTAGAATCCACTGTTTAAAATACCAGGTTTGACTCAAAGGCAGTTTCAGACTCTTTTTTTAAAGGACAGCCAGTGATACCAGACTCTTTTAAAGCCTTCAGTAGCACAGTTGCTCCTCTAGATGGTACTCTGGGCTCAATTAATAGATAGCTTTCCTCCATGTCCAATCCCAATTTCTTTATATTAATAAGGTGTAGTAAAAACGGAACAGGTAGTACATGCTCTGACAATAGTGTGGAAAACCTACAATAAATCCTTTAAGAATAGTTTAATAGAAGTGAAATACAAGCACATGAATTAGTGAAGTCCAACCTAATTTGCAAAGCGTAATACAGGAATCCAGAATTGACATCCCTTTATTTTAAGAACATTGAGGTATTCAGGAGATTAACTGCATGTAATTTAGCTTTTTCTGCCATGATATGGCCAACCTAAAGCAGAAAATTGTATTATTAGCACTTGGAACTTATTCCAGGTTCCTCCTTTTAAAACTCAATACTGGGAACTAAAAACAGCTTGAAGAGTAAAGGCTGAAAATCGACATGATTAAGCAGAAATAAGGGATTATCTAAACACTTGATAGGGATTAATTAGCCTAAACTACTCTATTTTCTCCAGAAGCTTTGTCAGAACAAAGTTCATTCCTCACCCTTCACTTCACCAGTCCAAACCACTAATCTCCCATGTTACTTGTTACTATGAATTCTCTTGTGTTAAGACTAAGAAACACAAAACCGAGATGTTGGAAGAGCATAAAGAGAGGGTGTCTTATATGAAATATGATACTGATGCGCAGTTATCTCCCTTTCAAAACATCTATGCTGTTAAATTGAACAGCTAAGAAATAACATGCATATATTTATAAAAAAAAAAAACAGGTAACATGAAAAATATAATAATAAAAAAGTTGCAAAGATAAAAAATTATCATGCCAGGCACCTAGCTAGTTAAGAACTGATTCACATTTGATTTAATTTACAATTACCATCTTGATTTTTGTAGATATGGAAATAATATTGATTCAACAAATTTCCTATCTTCAACTCTCTGAGTAAAAATGAAAGATGAGTTAACAGCTGATAAATTATTGAGCAGATGGGATAGTGGTCCAGAGTCAAAAGGAGATTAGGAATTCAAGAAATATCAATATAGTTTTAAGATATTGAATTCACTCTCCTGAGTCTCCTAACACCATTGCATTTTTTAATATTTTAGCGGTTCAGATTTTTCATCAGAAAAAAAGCAGAAGTGTCTGCAGATGAAAACTGAGCTCAGATCAAAGTTGCGTGTTTAGCAAGTTGCTAAAAAGAAAGTTCACCTATGTCAAATATTTAACTTTGCATCATAAAACAAAAAAATTAAGGAAACTATATATACATCTGCTCTTCAAGAAACATTACCCAAAAGTATCAAACTCTCAACCACCAGTACAGGAGTACCAGCTTCTTTGGGCCATTAGTATAAAAGCCAGGTGTTACCTGGTTCTTCTGCCATACACAATCTAAGAGGAACAAGATCATCAGAATCCACAGAGATAAAGCCTTTCACAGAGACACAGTTTAATTAGTCCCTGATAAATCTGTTCAAGGCACTGGGATGTGACAAAACTGGAAGGATGATCTAAAAGCAGTACTGAGTAGAGGGAGGATATCAGGAGGCACTGTAAACATCCCTGCCAAAGCAGGGGCATGACAGAGTAGCCTCTGTGAAGAAGCATCTTGTAACCTTCACTGCAAATTTCTCACAGGCCTCCAGGAGCAAAACCAACAATACCATGTCGGCTGAGAGGTTTGCCTCATGGAATTCAACCCAAACAATGACTTGTAACTGATGTTTTGGAGGTACAAAACTTCAGAGACAACCAACTACACCCCTACTAACAACTCCCCTTCTCAGCTTCTGGTCATTTACAGCTAGAGGATTTCCTGGTTTAGAAGCTTCTTTTATGTTTAATGGACTCCAGTGACTGCCTAACTGCTCCTGATAGCTATTTCACCTTGGGCATCCATTAAAATAGCAGTAATGCTTACAGTTCAGCTGCAGCCTTACAGACAAAATTCCTGTACTTAAACCTGTCTCTTTCTGGGTAGACTGAAGATCCTTAAATCTTTTATTACCAAAGCAAAAAAAAGAGTAAAAAAAATTGTTGGCTATTCACATCCTCCATGCTGTTCACCTGCTACAGAAGGCTTTTCCTTAAAACATTTATGATTGTTATCCTTCTATGTACTTTTCTTTTTCCATTACCCACTTTGAGATAAGGAAGGGAGACAAAGAATGAAGTTCAACATTCAAATGATATCAAAACTCAGTTTGAAAGGTAGCATGATATTTTCTGGTTTGCTTTCTATTTCCTTCCTAGCAGCTTCTAAATGTACAGATGTCTAATTCAACTTCTGGAAAAGACAGATCACTTCTAATATTTCATCCTTCAAAAAAACTGAATTGCAATAAAGCTATTATTTTGAATTGAAACAGTAGCAAGATGCAGTGAAATTTCATTTTGCTGAAAATGTCTGAATCTAGTCTACCTTCACTACTTGGCACTGGTATGACCACTACTGACATCCTGCATGCAGTTCAGTGCCCTGCAGCTCAGGGAGGATAATGGAAACTGGAAGAGCTTTCAGAAACAGCATCCCATTAATATTAAGAGACTAGACACATAGTGGAAGTCTTAGCACTCAAGCTGGCTTATCAAAATACTAGGCTATAATAGAAGTTAAAAGGCAAACATCCAATCAAGCTAAGTGCATACAGTGAAATCTCAAGTGTAAATGTAAGAGCTTCTTCAATAAAGTAGAAAGGAGACAGATGACCCCATGGACAGACAGTGTACCTATACAAAGTCAGATTTAATAGGATAATTTCCTTTCCTTTCCACTTTTCTCCATTCTTAAAAAAAAAGCCTCTACCTTTTGAGCACTACATCTCATGAATATGAATGTAATTACAGTGGCTTCATATAGAAGTATTTTAGGAATCCTAGAAATCCAATGCAACACTCACTTTTTTGTGGCAGCATAAAGAAAAACAAGAAGAAAATATCATGCTGAAAGGAAGCAAATTACTCATTCTATTTCTTCCTTATCATTAAAGAAATTTAAGAATTTTTCATTATAACTCTCAGTTTCAGATTATTAACAAAACTGGGAAAAATGTTAAAACTAGAAGTCATCTTCACCTAGGAAATCAATTACCTGTAGTACACTTCCCTTAGTTTTTACACGACAAGCCTTATGCCAAAACAATTTACTATTGCATAGAAGCACAAATGGTAATTTGCACACTAGGATGCAAATAAAAAGGCATTTTGGGGATTGACTTCAGATGAATAATGTAGTAAAAAAATTAAATAGCAGTAGCCAGAGAAATACTAGGACATGTTTCTTATCAATGCACACCCTGTATCTAAAAGATTTCAAATACATTTTTAGTGGTCATCTCTCAAGCTGTTAAATACTTCTCAGATTTAGCTTGGAATCAGGGAATACAGGAATTTAAACAAAAAGAAATCAAAAACCCTCTATATTCTTAACATTTAAGAAATGAGCGCTAGAAATTCAGAGAAATTAAACACTTAAAACACCTGCCAACTAATAGCACTAAACAGAGCATTCACTTTCATTCATACTAAGACACTCAGAAACCTTAGAAAAATTATTAAGTAAAATATATTGCAATAATTAAAGAGTTTATCTTAAAAATACATTGTTACACTTTTGAGGAGCTCTAGGTTATTTGGTTGAAATTCCAGCACCTATGTTACACAGAAGTTATTGGAAAATTACCCACCTCTAATTAAAAATAAAATGTGATAAAGTCAATACATAAATACTATTTTTTTTTACTGCTATTAACTCACATTAAAAAAAAAATTACTTTCCAAGGGAAAAATTACAATGTAAACATACTCTACCACTGTGCAATTCCACTCCATAGAATTCAAGTGTTCGTGCTATATTTATATAGCAGGATTCTGCTTCAGATTGCTTGAGGCCGCTAAAAGAAGGGGAAAAATAATAAATTTGAACCACAGACAAGTCAAAAATAAAAGATACTATATTATATTTATTCCAAATGCATAAAACTAGAAGAATGCCACAGTCCAGTGTCTGAGAAATAACCCCACATTCATTAAGTAGTGCCACGAATTCTCTACTGGTGAAAGCCCTGCTCAGTACTCTCAAAAAATTAAGTGAATTATACACAATTTTATTACCTTAGCCATTCTGGACTAGCTCTTTTTAGAAAAATCTTTTTTATCTGTTATGTTCAAAGGGATGAGGAAACTATTCCCCTATAAAATCTTACTTTATAGTAAGAAGCTGTATCTATAAATATTCTGTATTTCATAGTCTCTCAGAAGGAAATCATTTAGAAGAAAGATTAGAAGCATGAATGTACTAATAAAATAAAGGGGAGAGAGCAGATTAAAAGTTAAAGTTATGAAACTCACCAAGGAAAAGCCATCCAAGTTAACTAACCTACAATCTCTAAGTCCTAAAACACGTTTTTTGTCCTGCAGCTAAGACATACAAGAATTTGACTTTCTTGTCTTCAAGAAAGCTTCTCCAAGTGCATGTAAAAACAACTCTTTGCTAGGTGAGCTTCCAAAACAACATGCATAAAATTACATTAATCAAATGCAATTTAGGTGCAGCCTGCAAAAAGCTAACATAACATTGAGTTATGTTAAGAATTCCAGCATCTATTGCTTTCAATTAATATCCCTCCTTTTAAATGCAAAGCCATCAAAATACTATGCTGTGAAACAGCCATTCTAGGAAATACTACATCATGCTCCAGAAAACTGAAAGCTACCTTGAACTAGAAAGCCATGGTCAGTGTGGCTTGAGGATGTCATAATATTGGCAACAAAAGAGCAAAGACAAAAAAAAAGAGCAGTTTGTCACAATCCTGAGCTAAAGTGGTTTCTCAGATCTACACATACACTGACTACTGTCACCTGACAAACTTTAATAGATCTTATATCTTTAACTGTGTCAGAAAATTACAAAAGCAAACCAATGCAAAATGGCCATTTTGTTATATAACAGGATGCTGAATATATTTGCAAGAATACATTACTGTCATTTTAAAAAATTCCATCAAGTACTTTGTTCAGAAATTCTGCTGCACACCAACAGGATATGCCTGCAAATTTTAATTCTCAACTTGCATACTCCATCTACACCAGACCTTGTGTCTTGAAGGGCCAGAAAATATCACAGCACAGACTTAGGTTTTTTCACTTACTGTTGTTACACCCTCCTACTCAATTAGAGGTGAAATGAAACCTTCATGTCCCCAAGCAGATGATAATCACTCAGTGAGATACACAGGCAAGAGGAAACTGGTCTTGCTTCCAATTTTTATAGTTGTTGATACCCAAAGACTAAAGAACCTCATCTTAAATATAAGCATTCTATTTAGTTTCAAATGCATCCTATTCAAACGACAGCTGGATGTAGCAAGCACTATGAAAACTTTACCAATCTGGACAATATCTGCATCCTAAGATCTCAGGCTGCTTATGTGACTAAGCAAAACACAGCAGGAAAACCACATTAAAACCAATTACATACAGAAAAATCCCCCTATAGATTTAGGGACGAACATAGAAGGAAAATTTCTGAAGATATACCAGCTCAATATGACAATAGTTGCTTTCTTAACAGCTACATACTGAGCTAAACTGGTTAGTGTGATGTGGACTTGTTCAGAGAATACTTCCTCAGATTTTGCAAACCAACATAAAACCTAGGTAACAGAAACCTTGCACTGAGTTACAAAACATAACAACACAAGACATAACATCACTTCTCAATTCTGTATTTCAGCAATTCAAGCCTTTTTCTTTTCCTGTGTGAAAGTTTCCCAAAGGATAGACACTAAAGAACGAAAAAAGAATAGATGCTTATAGAGTTGGCTTCAAAACCCTGTAATCTAAGAATACTGATTTCAAAGCTATTATAATTTACAGATAACCTACATGGTTTACAGCAAATATTATTTACTCCAGATTAGCAGAACTCTCATTCCAAAGCAACAATGTTCTCTCAATGGGTGAAAAAGTAAATTCTTCCTTTCTATCTTTCCTTCCCAGCAGCTCTGGTGAACACCAGAACCATTCTTGTCAAGTATGTTCTTGGCACTGATCTAGTCAAATTCATGTCCCAGACATAAGTATTCCCTATGAATTCTAAAGGAGTATGCAGGAAATACTTCCAGGACAAAAAATAATTTGTCTGCCTCTCCTTGCACTCTGAAGTAAATTTGCCTTAAGGGCCAAGTTTCAAAAAAGGTGTTAAAACAATAAAGAAACACTTTTTCCAGTCCAATCTACTCAGTATTTTTATTCAGACCTTCAATTACCAACACCTCTGATAATTCCAATACAGAAGTTAAACTTCTCAGTCATCAAGGCTTCACTCTACCAAAGACACTCAATGAAAGCATTGATTTCACTGAAAGGACCCAGAGAAGAAAGAAGCCTTTCCAACAGACCCCACCACATCTTAGTCGGGACCAATTGTGACTTCTGATCTTTCCTCTGCAGGACATAACCAGTTTTATATCTCCTGTTACCACAGCACTAAATACATGAGCTCAAACCAGCCACTCCAAGACTCTTCAGAAACTTCCCTCAGTGGTCTCCAAGATGACTACTTCCTAAAGACAAGCAGATTTCTTCACTCCTGTCTAAAAGTCCCCCTCAAAAAACTACTGAGCCTACCGGAAACTGCAAATTAATTCAGAAGGAGTAGAGGCATCAGCTATTGTGTCCAAACATGAACTGTTTGGATAGCAGTCCAGATTAGTACCTCCAACAGAAAGGACAGCTGGAGTCCAGAGTTCAGTGGTTATCTTCTTTTGCCCCATAAATGACAATGCATGCTCTCAACTGTGAGGGAACACATGTGAAGTTCAGAACTACTCACTACACCCACTAGCAGTAAAGAAAATAGAGGGAAAAGTAAGAGTATTGAGAAAAAAAACAGCTGAGGGACATTAGGAAGAGATGAAAATGGAAATATTTCAGGGTATAAATCAAAGAAACTAAGACAGTGGGGAATTAGCTCTGCTGCAGTTAACATACAAACAGAGAAAACAAGTCTACAGAGATTTGGATTTCATTTGCTCGCAGACAATTTCTTAGATTGGCATATTTGCATTCAGCTTGCAAGTATCTGATCAACACCACTAATTCCAAAGCTGCAGTCTTACAAGAGACAAATCAGCAGGGTCAGAAAAAATAATTAGCAGCACACTGACTGGAATATTCTGTTACAGCCTTCATATTACACTCAGGAGAAGGGAGCGATAGCACAAAGTTCATTGAGGTGTTTTATGGTTATGGTGTTTATTGGAGTTTTTTTCCACATATATAGACAAAAAAAAATTACAGAATTTGAAAAATGATCAAATGTCCTTCACCCAGAAAACCCCTCAAACATCTAGTATAGTGATTGTTGCCTTTAACAATGTATAAGGCTAACTGATCTACTGGAGGTTATAACTAGAAATTTATTTAAATGTTTCAGCACATTAGCATCATACTCTGAATATAATTAATCTAGCACCTCTATGCTAAATCCAACTATTTCATTTAACAGAAGCTATATGAAATACAACTGGCTGTTGTAATGAAAGTACTAAGAACTTGAGTCTTCCTTTTGACATCTTTTCTTTCTTTAAAAGCTCAAGAGGTGAGAGAGAACTAAAAGTTCATGTTACCTGTGTTGCTCATGTAGCGTTTCTACTTTGGTAAGAAAATCTTTGTTCTGCTCCGGTATAAAGTTGTAATTTGACAGATATCCTGAACAATGCACTGAAGCATTATAGTCTCCAAGTTGTGCTGTTAAGAAACAAGAAACACATATACAAAGTTTTCATAGTTAATTGGATTGTTGTTTAGAAGAAATTCCTTCTCGTTAAAACATGGACACATATGGGGCAATGCAGGAATTACCAATTATTTCCCAACATACACAGGGAACTGTATGACACCAGTGAAGTAAGATTTTTTCCAAAATACACTAACCGTAACTATAATCTCAGGTACTGAATGACTCAGTACTCTATTTAGCTACTTATATAGCCCCTCTTTTGCACCATAAGCTGTAACAGCACCAGACAGACATCACGTGCTGAGCCAGCACAGACGTGCAGTACTGTAACATCAGAGAACACCAAATTGCTTCAGTAAGAGATGGCAAATGAAATCAATTTGACACATTTACTTGACTATAACATATTAGAAGTCTTCAAAAAGACCTGTCACTTAAAAAGCATCTCCTCTTCACAAATTCAGGTGGAAATCACTTTACTACCAACTATGGCACTGTCCTAGAAATTCAGCTCTGAATTACTTAACAGAACATGTGAAATAACTGCTGATTTACAGATAATATTATCAAGCTGCTACAAAAGGTAAATAACTATAACCTGTACTAGTCTTCTTTTTTGTAAGGAGCATGAAATAGTGAATATAAAGCCTTAAAGTTTTCCAGAAGTTATTGGTATGGCTTGCAAATGAACACAAAAGAAGGTAACTGATAGGCTGCAAACAACTCAGCATAGAAAGCCCCTCAGGTAAATCAAAGTTCAAGAGCGCACTTTTAGGATATACTATCATTAATACTACCAATATTTTCCAGAAAATATAAAGCAAAAGTAAAAAAGAGATATTTAAATGATTCAAGTTGAGGGGCAGGAGAGGCACATCAGAAATAACTTACATCTGCAGTAATTATGTAGGATCTGTAATGCAGGGGATAACTAATATTCGCCACATATATTCAAACAGCGTGATTTATATGGCCCAGAAAATGGAACTACTATGATACAAAACAATTCCCAGGCAAATGCAGTCAAAAGCTAATATTGTTGCACAATTAATTGTTTGCACCAAGAGAAATATTTAAATAAAAAAGGGAAGGATAAAGAGTAACCAATTTACCTTGAATGCAGATGTTCTTGCATGCTTAGTTCTTTCTTTTCAAAGGTAGCATGAACTTTAAATTAGTTAGCAAAATGGCAGGCAAAGGACTAAATATTTACCATTAAAACCAAAACACATATTTGAACATTACTGTCAAATTATCTGAAGAAGAATACAGTAACAAGAAAGAGAAAAACCAAACCAAAACAAACAAAAAAGAAACAAAACCAAGCCAGAAGATGCAGAAGTATCACAAGACACTGAAATAATTTTTAGGAATATCCATATATTAACAAAAGCCCAAGCCTGCCAAGGCTAAGACAAAAGCAACAATGATAAAAGCAAAAATTGGGAACCTCTAGAACTAAGTAGAATGCTAATAACAGTGTAAAATAAACCCCACAATTTCACAGATTATAGTAGTTGATTGAGGATCCTTTCCTTTGCAAACCATTAACATAACCCATCTTTTCTATGAAACAATCGACATCATCACAGTTTGTTGCAGCCAGTTTGAATTCCAATTTTGCCAATGGGAAAAGACCAGATTGCCAGGAATAAGGTAACGTAATTTTCTACTTCAATTTTCTTTGCAATAGGAAAAGATATTTTTACTGTAATTTTACCTTCTCTAAAGAGGACAACTGTTATTCCTTCATACATTTTGAGGTATAGTCTTCTTTCTAATCTTCGAAATAGGCTACTCTGGCTTTTTTTCCCCTATTCCTCCTAGCTACCTGAGGCCATGCCAACAAGGGGAGCAATTTAGCTTCACCAAGTCCCTAGCCAGCTGTTACAGTAGAAGAGAAACATCTTGCAAGAATAATGATCTTAGGTAAGATTTAATTATCCAAGTAGGAAAAAAAGTTAGGACATATCAAGATGTTGGCAAGAATAATAACCCATGACGCTTCTATCTCTTTGGTGGATTTCTCCAGAAGAGAAGGGCAGGAAATATTAAAGACCTACTTCTAAACTGAGTTTCTCCTGACATAGTTTCTGCTCTGATGACAAGTCAGCAGATACTGACTCAATGAAGATAAAGTTACAGTATAAAAATAAGCATATTTTTACCCTTATTCATTCTAGACCACTGTTGCTCTTTAGTTTATTATAACTGGCAAATGATATAAAGTGAGAGAAAATGGAACCAAGGATGAGTCAAAAAACAAAGAAACCCCTGATATTTGAATATCAGAATATTGTATTTTAGAGTTCTATATCTAACGTGAAAGGCTTCAAAGACAGGAATATGATGGACCATTCATTTATAAGGCCATATTCAACAAAAAGAGTACATTTATCTTTTAATTTCTAGTAAAAGAAGAATTCAATTGCCAAGTACCCATGTTGACATACCAAAACACTAGCTCTACAAACTTTCAATACAATAAGAGCTTATAAGTGTTTGAAATACAAGTCTTGAGATCATATGTATTTTCATATATATTTACAGAGTATAGGATCTTTCTGTGCCTTATTGAAGCCTAAACAAGCTATATATTCTTCATACTTTTTTCAAAAGTAATTTGTTCAGATATCCTTCAAGGTGGAGATGACATACTGCTCTTCAATTCTACAAACTTTGCTTGTAAATAATATTAAAAAAAATTGCATACAAAGTAACAGCACCAGAACCTATTTCTGCACATGGGCGTTTCAAGTAACTTCAGATGTAAGAAGGGAAATGTATGAATGGCTCATAGCTAACCATGATGAGAAACCAGTCATAGATCATATGAACAAACTGATCCAAAGGAATGCCTCCGAAAGCTAGTCTTTGAAAACTGGTTTAAACTTTCTATAGACCTGAGAAGTGCACTAGAAAAGAATCAAGCAGATTCATATTGAATTTGTAACATTTTTGCAAGTTTAATATTTTAGGTCACACGAATAAAGCACAAAAGTGAATTGAGTTGCCTGTTTTAAAAAAAAAAATTATAACTACATATGAAGATCAGGTTCCCACGGGAACAGAAAATAACCAAACAACAGGACAAGTCTAGTACATAAATTGTAAAAAACTTCAGGTATAAAACTGTAGTCCAGAATTAAAACACAGTTAGGATCACATGCCTGGCCTCCAAATCAGGACACCAATAATGACTCACATGCTTGAGATGAGGGTGAAATGTAGTATTAAAGGCTAATGATTATCTTCATATGAGCCCTGAGGTACAAAAAGAAAATATCTTAATTTATACAGTTTAATCAGATTAGAAATTTTAAGTGATTGCTTTTTGGCACAAAAAGAGAACGGAAGAAAGGTGAACTTCCTTACATAAACTGTTTCTCAACAGTAACTACGAAGTATTCAAGTATTAAAATGTCTCTGGAATCAGAAAACAAGTTGCTACAGCAGAATTCAGTTTCAAAGAACCAACATAGAAACGTAAACACTTGTTAAAGATAGACTAAAAAGGTCCATTGGAATGAGCAAAAAGACACCATGTTGAAAAAGGTTTTCAGAGAGAAATTCCTAAAAGGACCAAAACCCTCAGAAGTGAATGTTGAGAGAAGGAAAGGTGTTTCAACAAGTGGAACCTGTATCCAAATAAGGATGAGAACACAAACACTAACCCACTCAGCCACTAAGTAATTGTGATGTCCCTACTGGACAAGTAGAACTAGCTATCATGTGAGTTAAAAGTAACTTGTTTTGTAAAAGGAAATAATGCTTCACACTCAAGAGCCCTTACAAAATGTTCAGCCTAGGCATGACTGTAAATAGCTGCTTATGACCACTTACAACAGCTAGCCATTTTGTGGTAAGACAGAATGAGAAATTAGGCATTAATAAAAACAAAGGAACATTTGTAGGGAAAAAAAAAGAAAACTATGCACACACAATGGTAGTCTCCTAGTTATTTACGACTCCAGAATGAAAAATGAGCCAATCATTGTAATGCCTTTTATTAAAAGACTAAAAAATAAAAATCAGCAGCTCAAAACCCAGACACAGTTAAACAACAACACAAAAGAATAGTCTCAAGGAAAAGGAAAAAGCAGATTAGAAACTATAAATTATACTGAGTTGCTGCTTCTGCATTTCAAATACAACGTGTACTTCAGAAACCATACAGACACAATCAAAAAAAGTATTGAGAAAAGCAAAGTGTAATCTAAAGTACAAAGAGTATTCATTTTGAGAAAGTATTGGGATAAAAGACTTAAATGAATAGTTACCAGTACTCCCAAAACATTGTGAGATTTTGCCAAACTAATACATCAGGTCCTCTGCCATATATGTTGTCTCTCAGCATTCACCACTACTCACTTGAGAATCACAAAATCATTTAGGTTGGACAAGACCTCTAAGATCCTAGAGTCCATCCCTTAACCCAGCACTGCTAAGACCACCACTAAAACATGTCCCTCAGTGCCACATCTACACATTTTTTAAATACCTCCTGGGATGATGATTCCACGACTTCCCTGAACAGCCTCTTCCAAAGCCTGACAACCCTTTTGGTGAAGAAATTTTTCCTAATACAGAGCCTAAACCTTCTGTAGCGCAACTTATGGCTGTTACCATGAGTATAATAGTGTGTTACATGGACCTTGACCTTGGGAAACTCTTTTTTCCCCCTTTTTTGTTATGTTACACAAAAATACTTAATAGGCTCATCCAACTTAAAAATACAGAAGAATAGTATCAAGTCTATGAGGCACTGCAGAAAGTCAGCTCCTTCAGCTACAGCACTGGCCAATATCCCAATCTGGGGTTCTCCACTCTGGAGATTGTACCTTGTTTTGAAGTGTTACAGTTCAAAAAACTATTTGTGGCTTAATGGAAGACCATCACATAAACAATACTAGAAGCAATGATCTCCTGAAGTGGCCTCTGTATTGCCTAACACAACTGTAAAATATAATTAAGGAAAACCAGCCCAAAAGAGCTGGAAAGTTTCTGTATATAAACAATCAGAACACTCTTCGAAGATCTGCTGTACAGAGATGCTAGCAAGCTCAGGAGCAGCAATCTAGAATTCAGCGAACCATATGGAAGGGAAATGGGAATGTATTTCAATTAATCTCTCCAAGCTGATTCTTGTGTTGTGAGTTTCATGACCATCACACATATAACACTGGCACTGCTGATGACAAGTGCCGTAAGATAGGATAAAAGGTACCTGTGACTGAACAGCACACATGCAGGCTTCAGAAGAACAGATGTGACATGCACACAGTCCTCAGACTACCCAACACATCTAGTAAGTAATTTCAAATACTGGAAATTCAGCTCAAAGTTCTCTCTATTAATCCAGTCTGATTTTGATTCGAAGGCACAAGGGTTAAAGATGCCCTGGAAAGAGGCAGAAACCTGGCTGATCTGTAAGGAAATCTCTCAGCTTACATGTGATGTCCTTCTGAACACTATTTCACTTCAAGGAAGCGTGGGTGGGGAGCACACACAGAGAAAAATCCCCAAATGCTAAACATGAAAAGAGAGACGTCTCCATAAAGTAGGAAGTCTGAGGTTTCAACTTAATTTCTAATAAACTGAGGCAAAATTAAGGCAAGTTAGAAGAAAGAATCAGGCCTCACTAAGGAGCTGTTGTTGCTATTTCTCTGAGTCTTACAGCCCTCTGGGATATCAGTCTTATGGCATTCCCGAAATTCTAACTCTCTTATTCCCAGTTCCTGAGAGACTTTCACACTAAGCTCAGCTTTCCTTGACTCCTCATCCTCACTAGCCTTCCTTCCCTTAGAGGAGGTTAAAGTCCATTTGAATCGCTAGCAACCAGTCAATCCCTTTCTGAACAAACTCCCAAAGACAGACAGCAGTGTGCTATAGATAATTCCTGGTTCTCAAAGCAGCGCCAAGAGGAGCAATAGCACCGGAAACAAGAGCAACTGATGCTCAGGAAAAAAAACAAGCTTAGAAGCATTCATAACATCTTTGTTGGCTTTATTGCTGGGCTTCAGATTCAAGGCGCAAGTCAGCAATGGATTTATTAACATAAGAGCATATTCTCAAGAAACCCATGGGACTTCTCACATACCAGCAGCTGGGCATTTAAACAATGGCCTGGAAATGGCAATTTGCCACCTGAAGTGATAGAAAACAAGTGGTGCTAAATCAGCTTTGTGACATTTGAAATAAAAAAAAGGAATAGATGTACTGTATAGGTTTCCTTATTTGGTTTTATAGATGGTACAACATTCCCATTTTACACTAGTAAAAACACAGGATTTATCATTAAGATTTTTTGATGAGTGTATCCCTCCAACTTCACAATGATGAAATTATTTGAAATGCACCTTAAGAAGTTGTTCTTAAAAAAAAGATTTCAAAATCCACTGATCATTTTGTCACAAAGCACATTCCTGATAATACACCAACAACTTATTCTTGTAGTGTCTGAACTATGTCCGTAATCAGGTTCAGTCACATGTTATTTAGACACAGTATTCACACCCACTTGCATTCCCCTGTAACTTAGCACCAGCAGGCAACGCAGGGTGTGCTGCAGCAGGGCAGAGGGACGTGTCAGAGCTTTATTTCAGAACCACAGTGCTGAACCCAAATGCCTGCACAAAGGGCACTACAGAGAAGCAGCATTCCAGCAACACAGTAGATACCACCAAAAACTGTCCCCTTGCAAAACTCATACAAAGCCTCTGAAGGCCAGCCATACAACCAGCACACGGAAAAACTGTAGTTTATAAGCAAGAGCAGAAATATCAAACACCAGACTTCATACACTGTGAAAGAGATCTGCTTCAGCCCTCCCATCAGCAACAACTGCTACACCTTTTAAATAAACAACACACAATGTTGTCAGACAACAAGGATTTCCCCTTCTGCATACAAGGAAAGCTACAGAAGGAGAGAGCAGCCTGAAAGTTGCCAAGAAGTGGCAGTAAACAGCTCAGGTAGAACTGATTCATGGCTACCTCAGGCAATGGATTTCTCATAAGCAGCTACCTCATACCCAAGAACTTCAGCTCTCCTTACTAAGTATGATTAGAAATTAAAACACTAATAGAAAACTACTTAAAACAATTTCAGTTGACAGGAATCACAGCAAACATGACTGAGTAAGGAGACCGAAACCCTCAGATTTCAAAAATGTCTTTCCTATGCCATCATCACCAGAAGCAAACAAAAAAAGAAAGAAAACCTTGAGGGAATATGTCTTCCTATTAAATATTTCATTCTTTACCAATGAAGAGAATAAATATCAGTATCATACAAATAGCAACAGAAAGGACATCAGATAGAAAAAAAAAGGTTACTTTTGGGTTTGCGGTTTTTTGTGTTTTGGCTTTTTTTTAATTAAAAAGGAAAAGAAACCAAAAAATAACCCCACCATCTGGTAAAAGCAGCACTATCAGGAGTGAGAAAAAACAGGCAAATAGCTCAATGGAAAATCCAGAATCCACCATGAAAGATTAAAACACACTAGCACCCTTTGACAATCTTCACTGTCCTATCATTTTCCTTTAATGCAGATAACTGCATTAGTAGGTATCCTATCCTAAAAACACTAAAAAGGGAACAGTCACAAAACTGAAAGAGAAACAGGAACTACTTGGGGATTTGGAGTACAGTAGATATGGCATTATTAATTTCACTTTGTAATAAAACCTTTGCATTCTTCATTTTTGAGCTTTAGCACAATTGAATCACCAATAGTTCATTTAACAATCCTAATGGTGCAGAGTGTTTCAGCCTTCAAGTGCCCTTACTGGGCCTCAGGAACACCAGAGCAGGATGAACTTCATTTGGCTACAAAATTGGAACTGCCACCTACTATGGAAAATTTTTCTGGTTTCAACTGTTCTTACTGAAGCTTGAATCTGATTACGGTTTCATTTTATAAAAGGGTGCAACTTATGACATGTTTAAACATAAAAGCAAATGTTTCAGAGATTCTTATGGCTTTGAGAGATACTAAGAGTTTATCACATTCTTCTTTGAAAACCACACTGTAATTACTTTAGCTTGGTCTTTATTTCAAACAAAAATTACCTCAATTGTTTCTGTGGGCCTTGTTAGCCTTTCCATAAAAGAAATGAGATTCAGCCAAATAATTACACAACTATTCTTGCATACTTTCCCCTGACTATTTTAACAAATATGCAAACTCCAATAAACCCTCAACCTGATTTTTTTTTCTTTATTTGTTTAATGAGAAAGGTCTTCCTCCAGCTGTTTTTCACTATCTGTTGAGGATGCTTGTGAGACATTGGATCAGACTCCAATTTGGTTTTCCTACAGACGATGTTTTTCTAGTATCATCATTTGAATTTTTTTGCCAGTTGAAGGCAGATGAGAAGGATGTAAGTTCTTATATGTAAACTCACCTTGAATGTATTGCAAAGGGCCAGTTTTACACAACTAACAAACCAAATTCCATGAAACAAACATTATGTAAGAGCACTGTAGCTTCTTAATCATGAGTTTACCTTCCTCTTAACTGTTCTCTAGACGACCACTTATTCCCTTGGAATGCTTTCCCGTAGCTATTGTAACACACAGTAAGTTTCACTGTTTCCACTGACAATGCAAACCTGACTTTTTGTCAGCAGTAGAGGCACACATAAATAACAGCATTACTCTTGTATCAACTTTTTTTCTTTGACAGGCCTAAAAAGTATGTTTTTTCTATGCAGACTGTCTCTGGAGGCTGCTTTAATAACCTGCACCTGCATATTGAATACTCTGCACAAACAGATAAGGAAAGAAAACTCTCCTGACTTTTCACTGGTGAACAGCCAAGAAGGTAGTTGGTCAAATAAATTTATTAACAAAATAATGATTGGTTATTACTTACATTGTACTGCATATGATGCCAGGACAACAGCAGAACTAATGGGGCATGACAACCTGGAAAGGTGAGGAAATAATTTTATTTAGACATAGGCTGTACATACATCTTATTAAAAATGTCTCACAAATAGTTCAGTATGAGAAGACTAATTTAGCTTCAAAGAGTATCTGATGTTTTCTAAGTTTGATTGTTACAGCACAGTACAACTGGATATTAAACAGTTCCTTAAGTGAATGGTAGTAACTAATCAGAAAAGAACATGCTAAAATTCTTGCTGGATGCTTATTTGGGAAAGAAAAAAGAGAAGAGATTTTTATGGAGCTCTGGACATTACTTTAATAACTGCATTCTGGTATATTTAAAACCAGACACAAACTCTAAAATTAGACAAATGCCAAGCACAAAGACAGCTCTGATCTTATGACCAAAACTGACTAAAAAAGAAAAAAGCCAACACCTATAGGCAATTGACACCTGACATCAAGTACGTGGACCACGTTTTCCTTTTTATTTTTTTTTTAATGCACAAACACACAGAAATTGCAGCCAAAGAAATCACTGGGTATATGCCTACCATATAGGTTATAAAACCCTGAAATCATGAGAAATGATAGCGTGAACTGCCCTTTGATACTCCCTCCTGATTACTGCACTAGGCAGCGGGTCCCCAGGTTTGGAATTCCATGCCAGGCACACCAAGCCTTGCATAAATATCTCTGTGGCTGATATTGTGCCTGTTGACATACAGCATCTTCTACAGCTCATTCACAGCAGACTTCTAAACTGTTCTTAATAAGTGAGCCATGTGAAAATTTGTAACATTTCCTAGAGATGTGATTTTCCTTTAAAGCAATGTTTCACAAGGCATATTTTTGGGAAAATTGGGATAATCAGTTGGGATAATTTTACAGCAACAATATCCTCAGGTAAAAGGCTTTTTAATTTTATTTTAGCAATAATTATAGAGAAATTGAAGATTCTTCTTATTACCTTCCTTCTGCAATATCAGTCTTCAACTGCAGAAAGAATAAATGCCTAGAAAAGATTTTTTTGGAAAAGAAACAAATGTGCATTTATTTTTAAATGGTATGATTCAAATAGCTACATATATTAGTTTTATATCATTAGATTTCCCAGCAAACGATACAAACAGATGAACAAATATTAGTGGCATTTACAAATATGCAACCATACACCCACTCACTCTCACAACATTTTTAAGGATCTTTGGCAGTCTCTACTGCAAATCCAGGGCCACAGTATTAATGTCACAACACTACAAAAACCAAACCACTACTAAACTGGGCTCTTTTTCTCCCTGGAATAGTCATTTTGAATGCAACTTTAAAAAAAATTTTAAAAAAAAGGCAAAGCACCCCAAATCTCAATCAAGGTTGACTGTGACAGTCTATCTTGGAGCTACTCAATGGAGGATGAGACATTTCTCTAGCAGTACATGCTGACAAAAAGTTCTTAATTCTCCAAGAGCAGTGCAGTCTTCCTCTGATTAGTGTGTTTGACTATGTTAGTTTATAGTGATACTGAAGAGTGGGTAGGTGAAGAACCTTAAAGACAAGATCTTAGAAGAATTTCAATTTTAAACTGCAGAACAGCTTAAAACTGCATGATTAACAAATACCAAAAGAGGTCAAAAGCTAAATTTTCTTCAAGAATTATAATTTCACATGTTGTACTATTTATATTCCCAAGTCACTGAAACTAATAAGCAATGAAAGTGCTACAGAAATGCCAGATTAATGGCCAGATTAATGTGTGCCTTCAAATTCTAAACACCAAATAACAGGCACTGAACAAAACAAGTATTCAATTAAAATCTTGTGATAAATTGATTGAAAATTGCTTATGATTCACATATCGCACCACCCCAAAAACTCGGAGATGGGTTAAAAAAGAAAACTTTAGAGGTCTACTGTAAACTGAAGCATTATATATCTTTGCATGTTACAAGTAATGGGCAAACTAGAAAACAAGAATTGTTATCTGTTCTTGCCCAAAAAAAAAAACCCACCCTCCCACACCCTCAGCATTAAATCTACTACACATGTCCAAAACTGACTCAGTGTTGATACAAAACTTCTAAGATAGATAGACCTAGGGCACGCAGACTCAAAAAAAATTAAAAATTCAAGATGCAAATAAACACACTTTTAAAACCTATATCTTTGTTTTAACTTATACTCCAGCTGTATCTCGGAGTTGTAGGCTGTGTATGCCAGAAACTACTCATCATGAGTATAACATCAAGCTCTCCAATCCAAATGCATTCAATACCAAGAGTCATACAAAGTTATCTATGTAATAAAGCATAGTTTGCCAAGAAGGAAAGAAGGGATTTACACATTCCTATTTCATGGAAGCAAAAATCAAACAGAAATTACCTGGTTTGTTCTTGCTGAAGTGTGTTAGGATCAGGTATAAAAAACCTTACGCGAAAATGAAGGGTGCAGGGAAAACTTCCTGCAATATTTTAGAAGAGCAAATAAATTTTTAGTTTAAAACTGAAGGAGCCTAATCTTTTCATTTCTATATTTACAGAAAAATTATATGAACAACCACGTAATATCTCAAGTATTTTTTTCAAGAAACTAAAAGAAACTATGAGAAGTCTCTCCTGATGCCCCAACACCAGCTTTAAGAAAATGCTCTCACATGTTGTAGTGCTTTCATTTAAAGTACTTTGCATATGATACTTTGCATAAAAGGCATTATTGAGCTACCTTTGCCTCCTAAGAATTAGAAGAGAGAAAAGCACTAAATATACTTGAGGCGTCTCCGTGGGATAGTGCTCAGTTGTATCTTACATATAAATACATGAAATTACAGAAGTTCATCATGCTAATTTTGTGTAGGAATTGACATAAAAATGTATGATCTGTAGCACAAGGTAGAAATGTGAGTGCTGAAAAACACAGCTCAAGTGTCACAGCACAAACTGGGACAGTGTCACTCAGTCCTCCTAAGCTGCTCTCTGGCCAGGCTTACGCTGGCTGGCCTGTCCTTCTTGGTTAGCATTCTGTGTTACCCAAAGTCGTATAAAACAAGACATATTAGAACAACAAATACACTTAGAAGAGTGTGGTGTTGTTTTTTTGGTTTCTTTTAATAAAAATGCATAAATTTGTTTTTTCTCACCTATGCGAGACAAGAAATTGCCAGAACCTATACATGAACCTGCCGGTGCTTCCGTCATTTAAAACCCCCTCTTCCTTTGCTTCCCTCAGGAGGACTTCACTGGCACCACAATATGACTACTGCTTTCACGGCCACCTAAGCACGTCTAACACTGTTCAGAAACCAGGTTTAGCTGCTATTATAGCATCAAAGTTAATGATCTACCAGGTCTTATTTCCACTCAGGTAGGAGTAAGGAGAAGTAGAAGGATCTGCTGAAAAGACTGGCAGACACAAGACTTACTCTTGAAGAAAATCTACCGTCTGGACAACATGCATTTGTTTTAGTCATAAGAACACAGAAAACCAGAACTACAAAGTTACAATCAAGATAGTAAAATCAAGTCTTACCTTTTAACTGTTTTCTGATAGGTTTGCTTGGTTCAAGCCACCGCTGTGAAATGAAAAACTATTAGATGGATTAAAAATATTTACAGAAAAATAGTGGTTTTTTAAGTGCATCTGTGTGCATGAATATGTGTGTACACATACATGTGTATATATTTATACACACATATACATGCACACATTTAATATTTACTATACTTACAGGTGAATCTACTGAAGTTTCATTTTGCTGTAAACCAAAATATTCCTTCTCCGTCACACCCAACTGGTTATAGGTCATATCCAACAAAATCTGTCCAGTGTCTTGTTTCTGAAAACAAGAAAAGTTTAGAAGTGAAACTCTGCAACACTTATACATTTTAAGATACAATTAATTGAAATAAATGGTTTTGGTTTTTTTCCTAATGTAACTCATGAATAAAAATAGCTGCTAATTCATCAGTCCAAAGCTTTTCAGCAATAAGGACTTTATTCTGATAAAGGTTTGGGTTTCTTTCCAAAATACATTAGGCATATGAAATTTCCTAATATGAACAGACATGTATTCCAGCCCTTGATGTGAGTGCAGAAAATTAATTATAAGCAGACCACCTCTCCCTTCCCCACAGTGGGAGCACTGCCCTTCTCCAGAGTGGCAGTGTGCAGGCACAGCTTGCAGACACGTGGGGCTGCTCTGGCTCCTGCTGTGACCACCAAAGCAGCATGCTGTGCTTCCACATCAGCTGATAAAAAGCAAAGTGAGTATACACTAGGATGGGAAAAAAAAGGAGGAGGAAGCTGTGATCCAGCCATAAAATCCCATACTTCAGCCTGCACTCTCACTTGCCCCTCAGTGTCCACAAGCTCAGCTGCCATTCAGCCACCCCATTTTCTGCCTAGATGTCCCTCATGACAGGAATCACAGAAGAACTGGGGCAAAACAGTATCAAACAGGCAGCAGAGATCAGAAGTGCAAGGCTGGTATAATTTCCCCCAAATCAAACAAGAATATCCTTGCCATGGCACTGTGGAGAACAGATTAACCAACTTCTGCCAAGGAACACCTTGAACCAATTCTATTAAAAAAAACACCAAACACTAAATAAAATACAAAACCCCCTCAACAAGACTGCAATCCTAAAAATGCTAATAGGTAATAGATAGCTCACTGTATTTGGTTTGTGTGGCTAGATTTTGGTAGCGGGGAGGCAACAGAGCAGAGATTCCCCTGCAGCCCATGGTGCAGACCGTGGTGAAGCAGCTGTGCCTCTGCAGGCCATGGAGTCCCACAAGAGAGCCAGAGATCCACCTGCAGCCTGTGGAGGATCCCACACCAGAGCAGGTGGACACTTGAAAGGAGGCTGTGAACCCATGGGAAGCCAGCAGTGGAACAGGCTCCTGGCAGGGACCTGAAGACCCATGAAGAAAGGAACTCACACTGGAGCAGGTTTGCTGGTAGAACCTGTGACCCAGAAGGACTCCACCTTATGGAAGAGTGATCCATATTGCAGCAATTTGTGAAGAACTATGGCCTGTGGGAAGCCCGTTGGAGAAGTTTGTGGAGAACTGTCTCCTGTGGGAGGGACCCCACACTGCAGCAGGGGAAGGACTCCTCTCCCTGAGCACTGGGAGAAACAACCTGTGGCAAACTGCCCCAAACCCCCATTCCCTGTCTCCCTGTGCCACTGCAGGAGAGGACGTAGAGCCTGAGAAGGAGGGATGAGTGGCAGGAAGGTGCTTTTAAGATTTATTTTACTTCTCACGCTCCGATTTTCTTTGTAATAAATTCAGTGATTATCTCCAAGTTCAGTCTGTTTTGCCTGTGACAGTATTTGGTGAGTGCGAAGCTGTATTGCATCTTAGCTCTAGATTTTTATATACAGAATTGTTGGACAAAGCAAAAAACGGGCCAGTTTGCTTTTTTCTATTGAAAAAAAAGAAAATCAAAGAAAACGAAGTTTTCCAAATTTCTCTTTCCAAATTCCAAAGTTTAAGATTTTTCCAAATGTTTCTCTTAAAAGCAGAAATACTCTGCACACATAACCCCCAACCCCCTCAAAAAAACCAAAGCTAAACAAACAAAATCTCAGAGGAAAATTATTGAACTCCAAAAAGCACTTCATTCTTGAACAAAAATTCAGCTCTGGTTTTATTAAGTTCTGATTTCTTAAACAAATTTCTTTATTTTTTAAAATAATCACTTGAAACAAAGGACTTAATGTACAAGCACGATATTGACAACATTTCTGTGGCTGGCCCCAGTCTTGCTCAGTAAGTGTGTTCACTTACAAGCCAATTCAATTCTTTCCTTAAACCTTTTTTATAATACGACAGTCCAGTAAGTCCTGTTCAGAAGAAAGACTTTTATTATTTTTAATAGGGTACAACACTGTTGTGATTGAGTGCTTTAAACAGCAACATATTCCACAGTCTTCCCTTATCTCATAGGAGCATTCTTCCTATTTAAAAAGATGGGAAAAGAAAAACAAAACCTCAAGCAACAGACACCCACTTGGCCCATCTTATTTTGGAGGATGGAATTATTATTTTAGTTTTATTTTGGAGGATGGAATTATTATTATCCAACACTTTCTACTGCTAGAGCAGAACTCCCAGCAGCTCATTTGTGACTTGAATGCGCAATGTTCACTGAGCAGTGTTACTGTATCAGGCTGTTGGCCTCTTGTGAAAAGCTGCTCCTATTTTTTCTGGAGTAAAGTCACATGTGGAGAAAACAATGTAACAACACCCAACTGTTGAGAGTACCTTTTCTCCTCCAGCAGTCCCCCGCCTTATTTAACTTTCAGAGCAAACAGTTGAGGTCTCACAATAAACGTGAGTCCACACAGGCCTGTAAAGGCTGTGTGGTCACAATGAGCAGCAACATTGTCCCCTCCTTCTCTACCCCAGCTGGACATTCCCACTCCCCACCTTTCGAACAGGCTACCATTCCCTGGCATGGTCAAACCACAGCACTGATCAAATCCCACTTTTTTCTGAAATAGCATAGGCCTAAAATCCAGCTTAGAAACTGAACTGTCAGTGATAGGTAAGGACCACGCAACCATGCATTCCTTGTCACACAAAGCCATGGCACCATGTATCTGTAAGGCAGCTCTGTCCAGCACCATAAGTGACATTGCCTCCACCATGCAGTCTGAGATTTGTCCATCAGAAATTATCCATATGTGTACACAAGAGGGCCCTATGGAAACAGCAGATGCCACTCTCTGAAATAATGGGCATTTCCTGACACCAGCAAGTTCATCCTTAGCACTGACCATATTTATTTCCTCAGGGTTAGGTTTTTATAAGCAGAATGTTAAAACACTTTCAAGAGTCATCAGGACACCTGCACAATTCAGAAGGCTAATTGCACACCTATGGTGCACACTTTTGACAGCACCTAAATGAGCTCCTAAAGTTATATTGTGACCAAAAGCAGTAATTACAGGGAATGGGACAGATACTTTGATGAAAGGAGTTCCGGTATCTCAGGTTTCATTACAAATAGGGCCGGACAAGACCACAGAGGGTGGATTCTTCTGCTAATTTTTGGTTTGAATTTCAACGCTTCTTCACAACAGCATTATCTCCCAATTCCTTTCTCAGCTTCCATGCTTCCAATCTTTCATCCCAGTCCAGATGCCTTCACCTTGCCTCTCCCCACCCCCTCACAATTGCATTCCTCCCTCTCCCCCAGCATATACGAATTGCTAAGCCTTCTCACTGCTTCCCTGTAAGGACAAGCAAGCTCCCTGCTACGACATTCTTGCTCAGCAGTCACAGTTCTCTCTTTGCAATGTTCCCATGGGTCTCCCAACCCTAAACCCAGCTGTTCAGCCAGCACTAGTCTTATCCATCTACACATCTATTTACTTCTCTTCTGCCTCTCAACATTTCCTAGAAAAAAATAATTTCCAGCACTACTTTTAAGTGGTTCCAGTCCTTGCCCTCTGATACTAAAAGCAGTTTTTTTCCCAGTGCCTAGATCAAGCACCCACTCCAGAAATCTAAGTAAAAAATGTTATTTTAAATTATTCAAGTCTTCTTGTTAAAATTCCAAGTTATAAGGGGTTTTCTTGTTTTTCAAGGGAATGTTTATTTCCTTAACTTTGGCATTGTTTTAAGAAACACTTGAATTCTTTTTCAGTCTATATGCCTAAAAATGACCACACAGCTCACGCTGCACAATCTTCAATTTACTTTGTACATTAACAGTTTGGAGACCTAGGTGTAAAGTGAGGCAGACTAAGCATGTCACACCACTGCTTCTGAATTTTGACATCAATTCCAATACAATTCATAGCCACAGCATATTCAGATACTACAATGTGTCAGGTGCTTTACAACACATCCTATTTTCACTCCCCTGTGCCATAGGAGGAGGGCAAAACAACACAAACACTGCTCAGCTATACTGGACATTTGAATCAAGTTCTCCTTAACCCTATCAAACATTAGAGCAAGTAGTTAAGACATGCCTAATTAAGCTCTTGCTTTTCTACAATGAAATTTTAAAAATTATGGATATTCCTTACTAGTCTGCACTTCTATAATAACACAAACTCTTAAGATAGCCTTAAGAATTTCACAGGTTTTACTGAAAAGAAATATTTTCAAAAAGTTTGATTGTTTCCACCCTGAAAAGAACTTTCCATTTATTTCACCTTCATGACATCTACCAATCCTTATTCTGAACTGTTAAAAGCTTTGCATCAACCACCTCATAACCACACACTATTCACCTCCATTTAAATCTGTCTTCAAATCAATTACACCTTATGTTGGATAGGTCAAAAATTAATACTTAAAGCAGTCAAATAATTAACACCTATTACATTCTACCCATGCCACAACAAGTTCCCACAACATTTAGGGGATTTAAATTAGTCAAATTCAATTTCTAGTAAGTTAAACAATTGTGAAGAGAAAATAGCCCTTCATTATTTTTTAATCTCAAATACTGCCTAGAATCTGGGATAATCAAGACTCACTGCCCTAGGAACTGCATAAACTTAAGGTAAAATTGGTAGTTCCTTGGACTAAAGAGGTAAATATGCAAGTAAAGTTCTTCAGTTTGTTAACTTCTTCAAGGTAAGTGGTACAGAGTGACAATTTAAGAGGACAGTGCAATGTAAAGCATATTTCCCTGTCCTCTGCAGAAGCTTTGCCCCCTCTGTCTGGTGATGATAACCTCCCAGTTAAGCACCACCTAAGCTTTTGCAAATTCACTCTCACTTCAGACACAATACCAACTGCCCCTCATGTGCTGTTTGAGGACCTTTCCTAATTTAGCCTGTAACACTAATTTGCAACCAAACAGCTTGTGTCCTCTGGTCCTAAAAGATGCATGAGCTTGAACACAGTGCTACCACTTTCTTTTAATTTCTGCAGTAATTTTACACACAGCTAATTAGCTCTTCTGCTAACTCTGTCCTTTTCTCTTCTTGGAATTTATTTACCCACCTGATGCTCTTATTTGAGCTTGGAAGATTTTGTTCATCTAGAATAAACAGAACAGGCTCTTTCCTCTTTTCAGTCTTCTGCAGAGCATTCTAGTTGTACTTTCTATGCCTGCCTGACTGGAACTTTCCTCTTTTGTCTGCAAGTGGCCAGGATCCACATGTGACATTCCCTGGAGGGTTGCCTCAATGCCAAGACTAACATTGTTAATACTTCCTTGACACTGGCTGAAGATTCTTGCCTGGTGCATGAAAGCACTCACCTTTTTCAGAACAGTAACACACGAGCAGCTCAGTCTGCAAACTGTTGTTTGCAACTGAAAATTGAGCTTATAAAAACATTACCTCATCTCATAAAAGCTATTAGTTTACACTACTGATTTCCCTCACTGCAATTACTCCTTATTCAAGATAACCTGCTACCTCATATTCCTGTATCTTTTTATTGTTAATAAGGCCTCAAACCTGATATTTTTGATTTTTTGAAAAAGTTTCAAGAGCAATAGGTTAATGAAATCTGACAGACAAGAATTCTCTTTATGTCCTTGCACTATTTATTTTCACCAAGATCTACTGCCACCTCCTCAGCCAACTCCCTGTCCATCCCGTAACTCTTCTAGATTCCATACACTTTAGCACATATTTCCTGTATAAAGGTCATACAAAATATTTATCCAAGGACAGAGGTTTAACCCACTGCATTTCCTCTGCCTCACAAAATTATTTAAAACACACATGTATATAAGGTTAATCATTTCAGTTCTAACTTTGGAAAAATCACCCCTCTGTTAATTCTTTCCTTCAGCATTTATTATGAAGTCATGCCTCACAAAGGGCTAAGACTAACAAGTCTGCTGCAGGGCAGATCATTTTCTCAGTGTCCTCAAAGGCATCATCAAATTTCATACTGTCTTACTGCTTTCCAGTTGAGTATACTGACCCGTCTCAATACAAAACTAAATATTTGCTGCCAGCCTGAAACTTCATACGGCAGTTCTTTCAACATGCAGGGACACAGAGCAGCATTAAACTGTCTTGTACTATCAAACAGTACTGATTAGGAAAATCTGGTGACAGAGATGCAAAAATTCTGCGTATTGCATTTTTCTATGAGTGGCTTAAAATTATAAAACTCACACTCACAATCAAAAAGAACTTTTAAGACTTGTAACTCTGTGCGTTATTTTAAATATACTGGTAGTAATTGTAGGTGTTCATTTTAACAATCATATTCCTTCTCAAATACTGGAAGAAGAAACTTAACTGAGGTGGAAGGGAAGGAAAAAACATTCCTTACAATTTGAGCCTCAATTCATGCAACTTTTTGAATTATTACAGCCTCATCATCTTATTTCTAGAAGGAAACCCTATTACAAAAAGCCAACTAGCCTAAAAGCAAAAATCACAGGTAATAAGACAAAAACATTAACTTAGATAGACAATGCAATTCAGAAGTGATCTGACGCTGTCAGTTTTATCCCTTCTCCAAAGTCAGTTTACTGGAATGACATCCTTCCCAAGTGGTCATTCCTGGTAAATGGGTCAAAGTAGAGCAAACCCAGAAAATTCCTGCATGATTATATCAAAAGTTACAGAAAAATTTTCATTATTGCACTATGTAATATAATAATATAATAAATACCTATTAAACACACTCAAGCATGGTATGTGAACAAATTCTGTATACATCAGAATGACAGCAAACATTTTCCCCAGGTGAAAAGCGTTATAGCCCTAGAACAAGACAGAAGTGACATCAGAGACAGAGGTGAGTTAACCTTATCACAAAACTGAAACACCTGAAGTTTTACCGGGAGCTTCATGAAAGCCTGGATATAATTAAAGTCAGTGCAACATTCAGTACTAAATGCAGTCTAAATGTAGTTTTGAAAGAACATTTCCAATTCTCATCTTCCATGCACCTTCTATTCTTTGCCTGGATTTTGGACATGTTCCATCTAAGTACTGAAACACATAATGGTGGAACAAGAAAGGCCACTTCAGCCTTGCATAGTTAACATACATTTCTCTTTGGACTGTAAGCAATGTACTGGAATGTGTCTGTCTGTACTCCCATGTGAACTTTCTTGATAATGATGACCTAAAACCAGCACACATAAGTTATACTGATGAACTCTTTGTGATATCATGAATACAAAATTCAGGTTCACCAGAACTGTAGTACAAACACCTTTAAATAAAAACAATGAACAAAAAAGCCAATCACTTCATTACTCTGACAAAGCAACAAATCCAGGAGAAAAATGGCACTGCTCTCTTGCAATTAAGTCTTTATTTACAGCTGGTCAGGATACCAATATTCTTTGGGATAAGTGACTAATAAGAACAAATTTTCAAAACGGAAATTATGTAGCTATCTTCAGGTTTCTCAATAGATAAAAAGTTCCTCTGGTTATATCCATATGCAAAATCTACCTTCCTTCTTCCTTTTTCCATTTCTAGGATACTTGGGTTTTATTCACCCTGCTACAGACAGAACCACTGGGAAAACAAAGTACCATCTGAAGTAGCATTCATCAGAATGATAAAGAAGAAAGAAACAGATAAGTATAACTACAAAAGTGCCATGCATTTTGTTAACAAAATTTGATGAAAATCAGCTCTGTGGGTTCTACAAAGATCCTGTTTCTAGAGAATGAAAAGAAAGTTTTATCTCTATTCTTCCTGTTCTCTTAAAGATGCAGTATTTTGAGATACCATGAATGTTCTACCATCATTTTAAAGATGTCAGTACTAGTTCAAAATTCCAAAATATATGTTGTTTCCAGTGTTGTAAGTTTAGACTATTTAATCTATTATCTTTCTATTAAATTTAAATCCACCCCATATTCCATAGTCTTGAACACATTTGCATTGTCAACAAGATAAAAGAAATGACAACATAGGAATATCTATTTGTTTAAACTTATAGTAAATTTATCTTAAGTTTCTTCTCACCCACGATGTTTCTTTTCTTTAATGTTATTTTTCTACATAATCTCCTTATGGCTTTGAAAGAAAGAACTCCTTTTGCAGTAAGAATTCTGTGTTCAGAGAGCTGCTCCATGACAAAGCAATGCTCAGTTGTTTTCAGTCCATTGTCATTAGAATGAGAGAACTCTCCAATTCCACTTATGCTATTAAGTGCACAAAGGCCAAGCTGCAAGCATTCTGCTTTTCCACTTTTACTTTCCACTATTTGTCATTGAAAAACATAATCCTGTCAATGAACATAAAGCCTACTTATGCATATGTGAATATTAGCCTAATGTTAGCTCAAAGCAGAACATCTATCCAAAATTTGAGCCTTCACAGATCAGAACCAGGTACCATTAGATCACAAACAACCCTGAAAAATTTCCAACCTTAATTTTCCACTGATAATGCTGCAGAGAAATGTTCAAGAGAAAACACTACACTTTACGCTTAGAAGAGGTGATCTTGTTCAGTTCCCATTCTCCAAACTCCAACAGAGGAGAAAAATTCAACATATTTCAGCAATAACTGTAAAAGCTGAGAAAGTAAAAAAACTAGAAAACATATTTACAATATCCACAAGACATAGGAGGTCTTTTTATCCATGTATCTTGTAACTATGTCTAGTCACTTCATAAAGCACCTTCATTTTAACAATGTAGTACTACATCATTTAATACATTTCTGCTAATTTGTCTTCTGGATAATCATGCCCTGTGATATGCATATTTAATTTATTTAAAATATGGAATTGTCAATTAACCTGTCATCCAGAAATGAATTAAATGTGGAGAAAAACATCTTGATACCAGAAACAGTTTCTCTAAAGCAACACAGAAAGACTTCACCAGTGAGGAAAATTGTTCAGAGCAAAACTTACTGTCCTTCAGTACATGGCCAACTGATTCCCAGACTGATCAAGGACCCAAGTTATTCTTTGCTCAAAGACATGAAACTGAATTATGTTGGCAATTAAAATAAACACACACACACACAGAGTCAGGCAAAAACTTCACAAAGCTTAATTTTTCTGCTAATGTAAGCAGAACTTGGACACAAATTTTCTGCAGCTGGCTGCAAACCCTTTTGAAAAATGGTCCTTATGACACTACCAGAGTGTGGCAAAGCCTATTCTTAGGCTGATATCAAGGTTAAATAATCAGGAAAGGCCATCCTCACCGAAAAGTGCAACCTCCCTCATTACCAGTATGACAGCTCAGTACTCGAAGAACATAAATCTTCTGCGAAACCTCTTCCTTTTTGTAGTCCATAATACAGCGGGGTAGCCACACTCCCTGCTTGTTTTAACTAGAGCAATATTGAGTCCTACATCACTCCTATGCAGTTCAGCATCACAGCTGCAGTAAAGGAGGCCCTTAGAATTCCTGGATGAAGGAGGTAACCAGCAGCGATACCCTAGGGGTATGCTGAAGGTAGGGAGTGAAATCAGTTGGGTTCGGAATTTTAAAAAATCATACAATGGTTTAGGTTGGAAGAAACCTTAAAGATCATCCAGTTCCAACTTCCCTGCCACGGGCAGGGACACCTTACACGACCCCAGGTTGCGCAAAACCCCATCCAGCCTGTTCTTGAACACTTTCAAGGATGGGACATCCACAGATTCTCTGGGCAACCCATTCCAGTGCCTCACCACCCTCACAGCAAAGAATTTCTTCCTAATATCTAACCTAAATCTACCCTCTCTCAGTTGGAAGCTATTCCCCTCTTGCTCTATCACTACATGCCCTTGTACAAAGTCGCTCTACAGCTTTCTTTTAGGTACCAAAAGGCTGCTTTAAGGTCTACATAGTTCCTTCTCAATGGTACCCGTATTGCCCGCACTGCCTAAAGCAAATTTCACTTGTATAGTGCGGGACTTCAGGGCAAGAACTAAATGTAAAGCTGTGTAACCATCTGTTTACAAAGAACAAATATACTACTATGCATGGATTTAAAAACATTTTTAATTCCTCATTTTACACAGATCCTTGTGTGAGGCAGGGTGGTGTGTTGCAATTATGCCAGCTCACTGACAGACAAGGCAATTCCAAGGGCATGCTGGAGACAAAGAATGGAAATTGTATACTAACATGTTGCTCCTTCTCTTTCTGTCCTTCTACCCCACTCCCCAATATTACACGCATATATGAATACATAGCATGCAAAATACATACTAAGATGAGACTAATGCTGTATCTACTACAGTGAAAATAACCTTTCTATGCTATCAAATAATTTATATTTCAATTAATATCCAACAGACAAAGTTAAAAAACAAAATCAGTCTGCAAAGAGAACTGTAATAAGACTTGGGATAATACAACTTTCGGGTGCAGTTTTGAATGTCCTGTTGGAAAGCACCATGTACTCTAAGAAATGTAAACATATGTAAACATTTTGCTTCCTCAGCAAAATGCTTCTTCTCAAATAAGGTAAATTGGATAAAATAAGTATCATATAAAGAAATACACACAATTCTACTTAAATTTATCCACAGTTTTCTGCATGGTCAGATAATTCTATTGAAAGTTGATTGAGAAGTGAAGCCATTTCCTTTGTTTTCATTAAAAAATAAACTGATATTTTAATCAGTACCAAAGGTTATAAACCTTACAGAATAAAAACACAGAGTACAAACCTCCATTAATCCCTGTTCCCTGCCCACACCCATATAAACAGTCTCTATTGAAGTACAAAAGACTGAACAGAATAGTCCTACTGAGCCACAATGTCTTCACTGTTTATATCATCTTTGCATTTCAGAAAATATGTACTGACATCACTACAAGAATCTGTAAGGCCTCCTCCTTTCAGGAGGAGACCTTTTTACCAGTCCTTTGAAGGAGAAGCACACCCCAATTCGAGAGTTCCCTTTATATATAAGTTATTCATAGTTGATAATGATCACCAGATCTGTTTCTTCGTGGGTTTTATATCATATAGAAGACCTTTTTCCAGATACAATCTGCATGCCATGAGTTTATGACATTGAAGTTGGTTGGCTTGAAAATAAATTCAAATAGCACGTTATAAACTCACTTCATAATCAGTAATTCTGCAATTTGTTATGGCAAAGTTACATCTTCAACATCCTTTGGAAATACCAAACACCTCAGGGTGGCATATTTCATCTGCAGCTTTCAAACAAATTTCTACGTATTTAAAAAGAAAGTGGTTTTCTGAACTTACGTTGACTTTGAAGCTTTGTACTGAGCCATCCAAAAAGTGGACGTTACAGATTATTTCTGATCGGGTTTTCTCTTTTGGTAGCTCTGATGCTCGTATGTTATTTATCCTCCCACCTAAGGCTCGTAAACGGGAGTTCATAACTATTGCTGAATAACCTATAAAACAAAAATTATGTTTAATGACAGTTCTTATAATTATCTATCTTTGCTTTTCAGAGTAACCCACAACATCATGAAGACCCCAAGTTAACAAATGCTTCTTATGTAAAAGAATAAGTTGCAAAATTAGCTTGTTGTAAACCAGAACATAAATGCATACCTATAGAGGGGGCTCCCATGTTCTAAATGTGAACATTATCAAGAGAATCACAGGTAATCCTTGCAATGTATACCTTGGTTAGGCATGAGTCACTGCCTTAGTTTAAATCAGTAAAAAACCCAAACACCTACTATAAAGTAGGAAGGCAATGTCAAGACAGGTTTTTATAATCTGTAACTAGGAAACCCCTTACCCCCTTTTACATTTCCTACATATTTTTGCATTTACAATACAAGTTTCACTACAATAATTCTGTTTACTCTCAACTGACAGAACAGTCTCGAGTTAATGCAAATCAGGTTCTATCAAGTAACACATTGTTTCAGGAATATATACACAAACACCATATGTAAGGCAAGCAGAACCTTAAAACATGTCAATATTTTACAGTCTAGCATACATAAATTCATGAAGCCAGAAATTCATATCAAAGAAGAACATGCCGCAAGAAAAAAGTTATTTTGTTGTTTGGGCTTTTTTCTTTTTTAAAAAAAGTCTTCATGAAAACCAAAACTCTCAAAACCAGTGTTTACAAATTAAAACAAACAAAAGAACATCCCATCAAACAGAAAAAGCCATTCATTGAAATAAGAGGTGAATTCAATTCAGACAAGCCTGTAAACATTTCAAGTCTCTCTTCACTGGATCAGTTTACCAATTAACATCACAGCGTTTAAAGCCAGTTGGCAAGCGAAGCAGAGGATAGTTTTCCAGGTTAATTACCATAGCAATTACCAAACCATGCCTCACTTATAAGGGGACAGCTACAAAGGGACTTGCATAATATGAGTGTCACATAGACTGCTGGCCAAGCTGGATAGGGCCTATATGAGTACTAATTTGCCATCTCCCCTTTTTTGTGTATCTGCCTTAAAACACAGACTGGCTTTTCTTTTACTCAGCTACAGAAATTGAATTTAGAAAAAAAAAATCCCACTTAAAATACTGAAGCATTGCAGCTACCACACATCTCTTCAAAAGGGTAACATGAAAAGCATGAAGAGCCATGACATGTAAAATTATATAAAGTGGGGTTTTTGGGGTTGCAAAGGCAACAAACCAGCGCAGTGATCCATCTTCACTCATCTATGTGTAATCTACACTCAGAAGCAGCTAAAACAATTGCCTTCTCATAGACAGCTCAGAAGTCAGACACACATAAGCATTCAACACTTCCAACAATACTCTCATAGGTTTTTTTGTCCGCCAATTGATAGTTCACCATTGTATATTTTCTAAAATCAAAACTGTAAGCTGTCAAGACTCGTTTTTCAGCCAGCATGCATTTTTTTTCCTAGGAAAAGGTGTGGTTTGGAGGTTTTAGCTGTTTGTTTTCTCTGGCTCTTTTCTTTTGTTTTGTTTTTAAAGAAGGAGATAAAAAGGAAGATGTAATCTTTAGGAGAATTATGAACAATATTTCCTTATAAACCAGCAAACACTTATATTGCTTTGCAATTTTTCTTGATATACAGTTTGCAGTTAATCACAGTATGTTAATTTTTATTTTTTTTATATCCAGAAAATAGGCTAATTCAGGAATGGTTGCTGTTAAATAAAACATACAGTTATCCAATTATCAAGAGTATACAAAAAGGTGATGACAAACTAGGACTGTAGAGGAAGCCTTCAATCTCACATTCTCTAATTTTCTAGCAGCTAAGTTTTAAACTACTTATTCAGCACTGTGTTCACCTTTCAGCAAAAGGTCAAGTAACTACATGAAGTATACCACAAAGTCTTTTCTCCACTGTCCACCTCAGCTGGCAAAAAACCCCTTCTCACAGAAACAGCTCTCTACCCACTTGTCCACTGATGGGTAAGAGGAAGGTTATCCTTCACTGTGGGCCAGCCACCAGATGAGAATATTTTTGGCAGCCAGATTCAAGGCTTCATCAGCCTGGCCTTCAGGGCTCAGTCTGCATTGTGACGCCTAATGCCCCCAGCACACAGACTTCTCCACTCCTGGGGAAAAAAGGGTATTTGACCCTTTTGCTTATAATCCCCAACCTCTCTTACACTTCCACCATTCCCTTTCTCTGTGCCCTAATTATCTTCAAACTTTGTCAGGCTTCAGCAGAGAGCAACATTCACAGGAGTCTCCAGCACTCTGCTCCTGATCTACCCAGAGAAAGGAAGAAAATAGTGCACGGCCCCTGAAGCCTTAGTGCAAAACATGCTGCAAGTTAAGCTACACTTCAAGACCCTTCAGACATTTTGATGCCTAACCCTAGTCACTCTCCAGAAGAGCATTACTATTTTTTCAAGCAAATTATTTTTTACAATTTAGCTAGATCTTGCTACTCACTTCTTCAAACTTCAAATGCAGAAGCCAATACAATAGTATCAGTAACATTCATATATGTATACGTGCTTGCTATCCAGAAAAACAAGAAAAAATCACCAACCAAAAAAGAAAGCTCTTACAACTGCAAGAAAATAAACCTGAGTAAGCCAATTGATGATTTTTATTTAAGTGACTGTGCGTAGTCACACAAGAAATTACAGGTTCATTTCAAACCACGGTCTCTCTGTAGGAAGCCCAGCCTGTCTCCTGGACATCCTAAGCTATCCAAGAACTAACAGTAACACATACTTACATACTGCAGTTCATTAAAAAACAAGAGGTGCTTAGTTTGAAATTTATAGTCTTGTGCTCGATTTTCACACTTACATTTGGTTTAACACCTTCAGGTGATCTGCTGGATGCTGGGTTATATGCCCAATGCCCCAGGTGAAGCAGTAAGTTGGAAATTCATCATGAGAAATTCAAACCTGCTAGTGAGACCAATTTGCATTGGGTTCACAAATGAAAACCTGCAATTCCTTTCTTTTTACAGTTTTATGTAAAATCACAGCAGCAACACAGAGTTCATGGTTTGTGCTTACGGCGTGCAAAGAGCCCCAGCTGGGGCTGTCCTTGACAAAGCCAGTTGACCACAGGAACTGTGCCAAGACAGGGACAAATGGCTGAGTGTTTGGACACCACAGCCATCAGTCAACCGGAGCTCAAGGGGCCTAATCAAGCCTTAGGAAACTGTCACAAGCTGGAGCCCCCAGCAGAGAAAGCCACACCTTCTACTTCCCACCTCCATGGCCTTGAGCACCACTGTGCAGAAGTGAGCTCCTGAGGGAGCAGTGTTACAGGTGTCACACAGCAGGAACCTGCCCACACCACTTTTCATGTCCCACCTCAGCGTGCCACATGCTCAGCTGCAAGTCTGCAAGGAAACAACTTTGTGACTCCCTAGCCTAAAGAGCAAGGGAAGGAGAACAGGAGGCAGGTGAGCAGCGAATTGTTGGCATCTACTCCATGACTTTTCATCCATGTGTTTAAAGCTGTATTTTAAATAGGGCCAGGTTGCTGGAATGGCTTGAGCACCCCAGTGCAATACGTAGAAGCACACGAAGGAACCTGCAAGGGCAACTGCTTTTGGGGAAGGCGGAGGGGCCACTGAGATCCCCAGCAAGACCAGAAGCCGGCTCTTAAGCCTCAGCAATCACCCTCCAGCCCTGAGCAATCAGAACCAGCCATTACATGCAAATCTCAGTTCCTGTTTGTAGCCTCAGGAAGGAGGCTGATTCACAAATGAAACCAAAGAAAAAAACCTGTCAGACAATTTTGAACATTATCAACAAGTCAATACTTAAATATTTTTTCCCCTTTCCCTAAAATACACATGTCAAATCCAGGCAGTTGGGAGCTGTATTTTAATTAAACAAACAAACATAACCACCCCCAAAACACAGTTATTTTCACAATTACAAAGTATAAAACAAACATGTGGAATTCTATCCCATAATGAAATCATGCAATAGGCTTACAGGAGAAAAAAATACAAATACAGCTACAGAAAGAAGTTAATGTTTTCCAAGTACATTAAACACATTTCCGGACAAGTTTGGTTATGCATGCCTTCTCCCACAGTAATGCTGCAGTCAAGCAGAACAAAAATAACATGTTCTCCTCCTCTTTCATATTGAAGACTGACTTTTAAAAATATTTTTTCCATACTAGCATTTGATTTCTTTCCAACTTGCTCGGAAATTGTTGTTAGAAAAATTTAAGACTCTATTATCAGTATAACTACCATTAATTTCTTTTTTACCAAGGAATAAAATCAAGGGCAGATTTGCTGAGTATACATTCAAGGATCTTCTACACATATTCATACTCTGTATAACTGTGAACAGTTTTGTTGGATTTGTGATTTTTTTTTAAATAAATCATTTACTACCTTCATTTCATTGGGTAAATGGGGATAATTTACTCCTGTAAGTGGTTGCACTCATGTTTTTTCTAGGAAGAGACTACTGCATTAAGTTTTCTCTGTTTATTATAGTCTTGACTGAAAACATTGGCCTCTAAAAAATCATATATATTACAAAATCTGTGGGAATGCAATTTATGAAAGGCTAGTGCTTTTAACCCACTTTCATTGTCTGAGTGACCATCTCTGACAAGGAAGGGGAAAACTGTAGCACTAAAGATATGCCCAAGTCTTGTATGTCCTTTAAACAACAGTTACATTTTCTGGTTATCTGTCCCTTTTCTTAAAAGATACAAAATAAATTAAATGGGAATAGTAAGAGGTAGAACAAACTAAAGGTGTCTTTCTAACAATGCATATCCCTAAGACAACTGATACAAATGCTCTTTAGCATGCATCAGCCCATGTAGTCAAGAATTATTCACACATTTCAAAGCCATATCTATCATCAGTGCATCTTGACGACGACTAAATTATTCAGCCAGATTTTCCAAATAGAAGAATTAGGTTTAACTCACTATCTATGAAAACCAGCTTCTGCTTTCACCATCTGCAGAGGAAATACTTCGTATTTTCTACATTCCCAATGAGAAACTAGATGCCTCCCTATTAATAAAAAATTCAGTTCTTTTATTTCAGAGGAAAATCCCAAGAGGTATTGACCACAATACAAATTACCAGGCTGCATAGCCTTACTTAGAACAAAAATAAAGGTTAATATCGACGTTGAAAGCTGGTGCATGTGTGTAGATACACAACTTCCAAAGCAGCAGCGGCAAGTTTTCAAACCATTGCTCTTTAAGAAAGGCAGCAATATCGTTATAATTGAGACTCTTCACACCAAGGTTAAAATCAACATCAATAAAATTAAAGATTTGGCTTTCTTATATTTGCTTCCAGTGGCTGACACCTGTGATATTTTCAAGCACAGCAAAATTATTTATCTGTCATATAGGTAACCAATAGGTCTACCAAAGCATTCTAAGAATGTTATCAAAAATTGCACTAGTAAGGCTTAAATCATTCTTGTTATCATCTTAAGTTTTCCAGAAAAATAGAGCCTATAGGCAGAGATTCTTCACAGAAAATTAGTCCATATAAGCAAAAAACCAGGCATTTTGAAGTTATACCTTAAACAGGTATAACACGTATTGCCAGCTCAATATTTACCAGAACTAGTACAGAACAGAGCAAAGAAAAAACATCCTTCCGCAGTAAAATATAATGATACCTCTTCTTCATTTAATGGCCCTTAATGCTGGAGTTCACCCACAAATAAGCCTTCAGGGTGGACCATATATACTACGACACCTCTATTTGTTTATTTAGAATGTACTTCAAAGCATTTTAGTTTCAATGAAGGTCGTTACAAGGGAAAAGGGCTTGTTCTAAAAACAAAAACCAGACCACAAGTAATTGTGAATACTCTTTCCTCCTCTAATCTCCACAAAATTAGAATCTAGCTTCTTATTTCACTTTTAAAAGCCAAAAAGTAAATAAAGTAGGTTTGTTCCTATGTCTAGAAATCAGGTTCCTACCTATCTACAGTAGTCATTGCCTCTTAGAAGAGAATCCAATATATGCAGTTGAATAAATTTTTAAAAATCTCCACACCACTACAAGATGTTAGATGTTTAATTAGTACCTAAAATGAAGTTATTAAATGGCTTTGCAAGCCCTTCCTGCACTTCATTCAGCTTTTCATTTTAACACAACCCTGGTAAATCCATATTGCAAAGTTTTTTCATGGGAAATCCAGCTATTTTAAATTCTGGATTCAGCAAGTTCATGCATGAATGTCTAAGACAAACTGGAAGAGATGGATGGGAGAGGAAATATGCCTTTTAGTTCTAGCATTATACTGTATCCTGACTGACATGTCACTGAGATCCCAATAAACCAATATAATACTGAAGGTAATGCAAGCAGTGTGAGCAGCTGCAGTACTTGGTGCAGATAAACCATGCACCACAGTAAGCCTCCCAGTTTTATTCCAGTTCTGCTGCCTGGGATCTACGTACACTCATGCAGCTGGATTGGGAACACCATTTCTGTTGGGGATCATCTTACAGTGACAGAGTAAAAACACTAAGTGAATGAATTATCCTTAAAAAGGGGAATAGTCACATCAGATGTTTTTTCTGTATTTATATATTGCATATATATTCATTCCAAGACAAGTTTTAGAGACAAAGATTCCATTTCAACTTTTTGGAGAACCTTCTTCCTCTCTCCCCTCCCTTTTTGACAAAGGTTTGCTTTACCTGCAAAGATTTACCAAAAACATTTTTACCTGAAGAGTCTTAAAACATGCACAGCTTTAGGCATCCCAACAGTTCTTGCTGTTAAGACTGAAGCAGCAGAACAGGCTGCTATTACAGGTTAACAGAGATTATTTGACAAATATAATCATAGTCTTTACATAGTAATAGCCTTCAGTCAGAAGAATTATCCCAGCCTTTCAGCAACATGTTCAGTAGCATGGACTGGTTATCTGAAAACTTAATCTTGAAATCAGATAACCTAAAGGTAACTAAATTCTAGAAGAGCTTATTGGTGGAAAAACAATACTGACCATCAATTTCAGTGTTGTTCAGAACTTGTGTTCTTAACATCCTTTATTCCAACTTCTGAGGTAAATATTTTGGTCATATTTGCAAAGGATCAAACAAGATTGTACAAATAACTCCTCAAACTTCAAGGGTATAAATCTGGTCATGCCAACTTCACAAATTTTTTTTACATATATAGAATAAAATCATGCAGGTAAGGCATTGCAGGATCTAATGTGTCATTTCAAAGACCATGAAGCATTATTGCTAGACCTGAGACACAGGATTAGCACAAGTACAGAGATAGTATCTACTGCATGCAGAATGAGTGAGAGCAGAAAAAAAATAGTGGGAAGAAAAAGCATCTGCAGAGATCTGCTCCCTACACTATGAAATACAGATGAGAACCAGACACATTTATAATGCTTTCACATTTGTTGCAGTTCTTATTGCTCACATCGCAGATCTTTATAATGTTTATTTTTAAAAAACATATATAAAATAACACTTTCAGCCAGTGTTGGGGGCAGTAAACAGCACCCTGCTGCACTTCCTGCACCATGCCAATCAAAGCATTCAGGAACTCTATGGCTTCCTCTATTGCCTGCCTCAGCTTTAAGCAGACCACAGCACAAAAGAAAGCCATCTCACTGAAAAATGCAAGGGCTATCACTACTTTGTTTCCCAAATAATGCCTTCAAGAGGTAACTAACAATGTTGCATGAATTCAAAATAAAAACTGCAGAATGAAAGCCGAAGTTCACCTTCCTCACCTTGGTAGAGTCTTACACTATCAACACTAACACACAAGAGTGGAAGAACATGAATGCTGAGTCAAAGTGAAAGCTGAGCACCATAGTGCCCAGCTACCAAGATTTCCAATAAATATATTAGTTTACATAGAATGAATAATTTATGCCTTCAAATTTTCCAAACCAAGTAGGTAAGCATTCACCACTGAAATTTACAAAGCCAAGCAACTAAAATATTCTGAAACCTCAGTTATCAAATTAATCACCATATGAAAACTGAAATACAAAAAAGACCTCATATTCTAAATAGCAGGCAATAAACTGTGTGTCCTGAAACTTTTGTATGACACATAACATGAAACAAGAACCATCATGTCAATTTTCCTGCCAAGTAAAGTTGTGATATTTAAGCAGAATTTTAATCACCTGCATGACAGATTGAGGAAGAGATGTAAAAAAATAACCAAAGCTCTAAGGATTAAAATATATTTCCAAACCGTGCTTTTAGAAAGTAATTCCACTTTTTTACTATATCCATAGTATGATACTAATCAAACAGTCAAGAAACTACCTGTGCCACTTTTACTGGTTTTAAAACACAAAAAACACCTTAAAGTAAAACAAGGATTATTCACACAAATCACACACTATCCAGTATGCTTGCAGGTTAATATTAATCTCTACCTCCTGTAGGGTAACATAAATAAACACATATAAATTTCACTTTTGAGAATGTTGCTGAGAATGTCAGAAAAGCATCAAGCGCCCATATAATGTTCCCTATGTGAGGCATGCTCTTCTCTGATAGTAACTTTGAACTGTTGTCCTCCACCTATGACTACTGATATACATTGAAACATTTCACTTGCCAATGTAGCATGATGATGGCCTACCAAAAAAAAAAAAAAAAAAAAAAAAATCACAAATTGCAGATAATGCCTCTTATGAGTACAGGTGTGTTAAAAAAAACCCAACCAAACACCAGCTTTCCAAAACAGGCCTTTCCTCATATCTCAAATACATGTCTAAAGAAATTTTTTCATGTATAAATTAACCAGACAAATAAAAGAGATCTTTTTATAATTTTTGCCTCCAATTAACGGAATACATTTTGCACATCAAAGCTACAGTTATCAAAGATTTCAGTCTTTTCAACAGGACTGATGTCATTGTACCTCAAATGTCATCCTCTTTCTTCAAAGCAAAAGAAATTTAAGCTGTTTTTTAAAGAGCAGGAAAGCAGCAGATTGTAGACAGAACAGAGTATAGACTGAACGCAAGGCTGTGAATCTATTCATTCTATCTCTGATGTTGTCACTATTGACATTTTGTGAAATGGTCGCTTTCCTCCTCCCCAAATTGAACATGGATCATGACGGAAATAATTGCCAAAGCATACTTTTCAAAACCTTGAAAAAGTAAGGGGTAGGTAACCGGGTTGTAGATACACTTAAGAACTTGTTCTTCTACAGAAGGACTGAATGGCCCTTAAATCTGTCAGCTCAGAAGGATGCTGCGGGCAGTGGTGACTGCCATTTGTTGCCAAAGGGGAAAGTAGGAGAGAAAACACCTTAATCATGGCTGTGAGACTATTAATGAGTACTAATGCCACAGAAAGCTAACTCCACTTTTAAAGAAAACAGAAATTCCACACAACATTCAGTGCTGGATTGTTACTAAACTTGAGAAACAGCCTGAAATTGCAGAGTCTGAAGTTTCCTTCGTGCGTGGACACAGCTGAGTAGCAGATCAAGACCTGCCACTGTTACTTGGTGTTTTCCACTGTGCACAATACCCAATCTGCTTCTCAACACAACAGAGGACTGTATGCCATTCAAACTTGGGAAGAAAAAGTCCCATCACTGGCAACAAAAAACCCAGTCCATACTTTTTGCAAGAAATCATTCCAGATCTCAGAAGAAAGCCTGTCTTGTAAATTGTGTTAATGAACAAAAAACTCTTCATTTACTATGAATTATCTTTCTGAACCCAGATATTTCTTTTAAACCTTAGAGCTTAAAACTTCACAGAACTGTTTTCTATACATTCCTGTTTCATCTATTTTATAATCCACATTCTGCCACAAGCCTTTGAAATATATTCCCTTAAGCATAACAGAAGACTTCTGTTATAAAACCTATGGCTTCAAAAAGTCCCCAAAAGGATTTGGAACACAAAATTGGCAATCTGCAGTTAACCACAGAATACTCTTGAAAAAGATAAAATGGTAAAATAACCAAATCACAGCAATTCTTCCTTTACAAGAAAAAGGAAGGACACAATAGCAACCTGGAAATTGAAAGTTATGTTATGAAGGGAACTTCAAGCTCTACAAATAGAAAAAAGTATTTCTTTCAGAGACTACAACTCTATTATTCAATTTATCCTCCAGGACAGTCCAAAATTACAAAAGTTCAGGAGATTCTCAAGTCCCACAAAACTAGTTGTGTTGAAGGAACTACACAAAGTTCTACTTCATGACCTTCAGGAAAGAATTTGAAAATATACTGCAAAAGCCTTGCACCTCAGAATCAAAACCTAAACAACATGATAAAATTAAAACACCTCCTGATACTTTGATCATAACTTCTTGTTGTTACATATTCAGAACAACAAAACTGAAGATGTTCACGTAAGAAGTTTACTTACCATGTGAGGGCACTAAGGGAGAAGAACACCTCCAGAAAATTTACAACTTTTTACATGGATGTGTAGTGAGAGGAAAAGGGGTAATGACTTTAAACTAAAAGAGAAATTTAGATTAGATATTGGGCACAAAATCTTCACTCTGAGGATGGTGAAGGTTGCCCAGACAAGTTGTGGATGTCCCATCCCTGGAAGTGTTCAAGGCCAGGCAGGAAGGAGCTTTGAGCAATCTGGTCTAGAAGGTATTTCTGCTCATGGTAGGTGGTCTAGAACTAGGTGATCTTTAAGGCCCCTCCCAATCCAACCCATCATATGATGATTTGTAAGTCAAGAAGACAAAGCAAATACACACTGTGAAAAGCCAGTCTGGGAACATCTGCACTTTGTAAACACTGGCCACAGATGAACAGTTTTCTGCCATTCTTTCCTTATCTTCATCTCATCTTCCTCCCCCATTTATGACTAACAGACAAATTTGTATTTTACCAAAGCACATCTCTTTCTTTCCTTTTCAGTTTTTTCCAGAGACTTCAAAACATCTAGTGTCACAAGAATTTGTTATCAGTAAGATCAAACTGTTCTCCAGGACCTGCAGTAGACCTGACTGCATTCCTGTAGCTTTTGCACAAGTCCTGCTCCTCCTGCACAAAGACAATAGTCAAACAGAAAAAAGCTACACTGCCACCCAAACTAGCTAGTCATTTTTCCAATTCTTGCACGTGCTCAGATGTCCTCACTTCAAAAGATGAAAGTAATTCCTGCACACAGTGAAGAAAAAAATAGAGTAAACATACTACAGAACAAGTCCTAGCTTGCAAACAATTTGTGCTTTCTTGTTTTCCATCAGTATTTAAACAGTGTATGTTTCAGACTAGCAAAATCTAAACATTTACATCTTTACATCCCTGTTAAGCAATTTTTTCACCACCCCACAAGATTAACACGCACCCTGTGACCATGGCACACCACACCAGAAGCAGGGCACACCACACCAGAAGCAGACCACACCAAAAAGCATTCACCTAAAATAGATGCTCCTGCATCTTCCCTCCACTTCAAACCAGTGGCAGCTATCTTTTGGTCATTTTCTTCCTTTCAACACATCCATTAACTTAAGCCCCCAAAGAGCCACAAAGCAACCTCGCAGTCAGGATTCAACGCAGCTTTGGTGCCAAGCTCAGCCAAAGGCTGCAGGCTGGCTGGACTGCTGTGTCCCTGGCAGCCCAACACCTCCCTGGACCAGAGAAGGCAGAGCACCTCTCCACCATCATAGGGTGGGTGAGCATATTGGGCCAGCTTTAGACAAATACCTGCTGAAACTTCTGCCACAAGGCCACCAAAGTAGAGTGAGCAAGAGTCATGCAAACCACAGCTGGAATTTGGGGGAGTAAAATGGAATGGGTTAGAGTGAGATTTCATAAAGGAGTCTGGTAAAGAACTTCTTGCTCTTGAGTGAAGTATTTCTTTGGGTTTATTGGAGAAGGTGGGGAGGTTGTTATAGCTTTTTTGGTGTTTGGTTTTTCTTCTCCAACTCTTCTACTGACATATAGCATTTATACAAATAATTTAAGCCCACTTAGGTAGTTTTTGTTCGTTTTTAACACAGTGATCCAACAAATGGGCATTTATAACAAAGCCTCCTGTTGCATCTGAAGTAATGCAAGTCTCTTCAGCCTTGTGTTTACAAGGTTATTAAAGCTCCCATGTACAGCCAAGATCACATAATTTACAGAATTGAACCATCTCATTTTTGAGAATGCGTCCCTATGTATCAACTGCTGCTATTTTTCAGAGTCTTTAACTCAGAGGCTAGTTTGGTTTTTAAGTTTCAAATCATTCAATGCACAAGACAATGCCAAGCATTTTCAAACACACACACCAAATTTTGCCAACTGATCTGACATTCCCCAAGCCTTTCTATTTCAGTTTTTGTATTCCTGGCTGGCAGGTAGAATATTTATCTACTTCCCACAAAGCAATCTTAGCATGCTGTGGCAACCGATTACAGAGGAATGCAGGCACTAGGCCAGCATTGCTGGTTTATACTGAAACAGGAGCAAAAATGGAGAGCTCTGCTTACAGTGCTGAGATCCGGTATCTCTCTCAGTCTCCTCACTGCTCAGCACTTTTGCAAGGCAGAGGTAATGGGCAATGCCCTGCAATAGGCAAATTCCTCAAAACCTAATGTGGAAGGACTGGGAGAGGTAGAAGGAGTTGACTGCAGCATCTCATCTGGTTAGAGCTGTGACAACAGAACAGCTGGAATGAAAAACAGAAGTCCACAACTACTAATGATTTCTTGCCTTCGTGTGTCTTCCATAACCCTGCAATATACCAGAAATGCATTTTAAAGGAAAAGCCCCAAAACAAGGACTACTTGAAAACACAACACTATATTTCTAGTTTTGCTTAAGACTCGTCAATTGACCAAAAGTAAGCAGTACAGCAAATCAATGACAAAACAGCCTTTTTTGCTGGAAATAACTGATCATCATGAGAGCTTTAAAGGAGAAATTAATTTGGAATGGATTCTTTGATGTCATCAAGCTTATTTTACCTTAGCAATTAAATAAAATAGATTAACAACTTGATTTTGAAAGCTATTAGCTAAACCTTTACATAGATCTCTAATATTTAAGCTTACGCTGTAATCAGTAACAAAGGTAATGACCCCTATTCCAGATTGCCTACCCTAAATTACACCTAAATAAAAATACTCATCTTAGCTTATTTAATCTTACTTGCTTTCCTAGTGCAAAATGTACTTGTCATGACCAAGTAAGTGGTCTGCTTGCCCACAAGAGCTTTCTGAATGTGACATCAATATTTACACATGCTGAATGCTCTCAACTGCCAACCGATCTTTGCAATCAAAGTACAAATTCCGACCTACACCACATACACTTTCCTGCTATTAATAAAACCTAGAATTTCACCTAAGCAAGTTTGTCCCTTGCAAAAATGGGGTGAGGATTCAGCTTCTGCATGCATTGCAAATTAACTGCTAAATCTAGCCAAAACTTGCAAGGTATGTAACTCTCAACCAGGTTAAATTCATGCAGCAGCATAGAGTCCCCCTCTTGAAGCAATGCGACAAGAACAGAAATTCTTTCAAAGTAAAGGCAATTTGCAAGACTAGAAAGAATAACTGGTAGGACAGTTTTGCTGGAGATTGAATGCAATGACAAGCTGGCTGCCTACCCTCAGCCAGCCAACACAAAGCAGCCAAAATGAATCACAGAAGCATGTCTGGAAGGGAGGTCTAGGAGAACTTCATAGCAAAGCTCTGGCTGGGAAGCACTTCAAGACCTTGAGAAAAATCAAAAAGGGAATGCCTCTTGGTTTATTTTTTATTGCATTCATGAAGAAAGAGCTCCCCTTTCCATAAATTTTAAAAGCATTATATCAGATGATGTTCGAATGTAAAAATAAATCAGAACTGATAAGACTAATTGAATCAGGAACTAGCAGAGGCTCTGAAGAATATAGGGGGTTTCAAGTAGAATAAGCAGAAGACCAGACATAAAAACATAATGGGATGGAACAAAGCAAATGGTAATGGGTATGACAACCATGTAGAGACTGAAGGATAAATTAGATGAGACAGTAGAGGAGAATTACCTGGCATCTTTAAAACAATGAATGAAGTTTGCACCTGAAGAACTAGATCAGTGCCAGGCAAAAAAGAAAAAAACGTATTTAGGATTTCTACAAATTCCTACTACTACCATTAAAAGAAAAAAAAAAGGAGAGTGGTTAAACCACTGATTATTGTGAAATAAAAGATGGTGTTTGGGGCTTTTTTTTTTTGTTTATTTTGGGATTTTTTGGGGGATCATGGTTGCTTGGTTTTTTAAATGCCCTTTGAAGTTTCAGTATCTTTTTTGGGTTTCCCTTCATTAATTTTAGCTAGTACAATTTCATGCTGAGTCTGAAGTGTTTCCTTGACAGCATCCCCTTTTAGTCTCAGCCAATCTCAAACAATGTTATCTGCACAGCTGTGTGAGGAGTCAGATGCATCTCATTCAACTATCTGGGATTCTCTTACTACTAAATTTGTCCCCTTTTCCTCCAACATGACTCAAATTCTTTGTGTATGGACAGCTAACAGTGGCCACATACACACATTAACTTCTGTGCTAGACATGCACTATTACACTTAAATGCAGGTCCTAAGTTCTTGTTTTACAGATGGTTTGATCTGTCACAGTATAAAATATTTTGCCATCATTCACTTTTAATGCTGCAAGACCAGCCCCTCAGCTCCCCCTTATCAATATCTCCAGAAGGAAAGGGAAATGAAAACTTCGGAAGAGCAAATATGACAACTATCATCACAGACCATACTAATTACTTTCTTCTACCCCAAGCTTTCAGTATACAACAGTTTAACTGACTGTCACTTTCTTATCTCCAAGACCTTTTTGTTCAATGACCAATAATAAACTATGAGGGTAAAAACTGGCAACATTGTCAAAGATGTACAAAATTAAACTAGTACTGTAGTGTACTAAGCTTGTAAGAAAGAAATGTGCATTCTTACTCATGTAGGTTGAACCAGAAGAATCATACTGTAATTTGCTCCAGAAAAAAACCCAAAACTGTTTTGATCAATTAATCAAACATTTGGAACGCAAAAATAGCAGAATATCAATGTAGTTGAAGTAAAATTAAATCCTTATGACGCTGTAGCATTTTTTCCTAAATTTAGAAGTCCAGCTACTACCAAGCGTTATCAAACTTCAGAACTTCAGTATCAAAATACAACTCTCATTACAAATGCAGTACAGAAAGGATTAAAAAGTTCAAAAATACAGATTTCAGATGGCTACTTTCCTCCGGTTTTCAGCCATGCAAACCTCCAAAAGAGGCTTGAAAACTGAGCTTGGAAGAGAAGCCAGGCTGTGCTGGGCCCACTGCCACCCCCAAAAGCGTGGCTGCAGGGCCCCCAGCCCAGCACACCCTGCCCACTGCCGCCGCGACACCGTCGGACCGCCTCGCTCCAGGAACACGGAGGTCCAAGCTACTCATTAACCAGGGCCGGGCAGGAGGCTCCCAAACCCCGCCTGGAGATGGGGGTGTTTCCAGAGCACCTGCGAGCTGAGCCAACACAGCGGGCTCACCGCCCTCTCGCCCGGAACAAACCCCAGGGCAGCCTGCGCTCTGCCTGCCTCGAGAAGTGCGCTCATTGCTGCTAGCAGGCATTCAAAACCACCAACTCCTCTATTCTAGCACTAATCCACTTGAAGGTCTTTTCTCCCCTTCCTTCCCTGCCCTGTTAAGGGGAGCTGTCACCTAAATTAAAATATCTGTAATTGTGCAAACAGTAGTTAATTATAAATCTAGCTATCCAGAGAAAGGTGACAGCACGCCAGTGCCTGGAGCAGCGCTGTATGTTTGAACGCGGTCTGTGATGGCTGCAATTATGCTAAGGAGTCATGGAAGAATAAGAAACTTCTACATCAAACATCTCTTCTCAAAGGCAAGCACAGTGCAAGCACCTTGCTCCTGACTTCAAGAGCAGGTCCTAAAGCGGTTAGGTGCCAGGAGAAAAAAAAAAAAAGGTAGGGTTGATCTAAATGCAAAGAAAATAGAGACATAAAATAATTTAAACAAGCAACAAAAAAAATAATTACTCATTAGAAACACTAGGTAAAAAAACACAAAGTTTTTATTTAGAGAAATGCTGACCTTGTAACTGTTTTTTTCCCCTGCTTGAAATACTTTTACTAGCTTAATGAAAAAGAAAAAAAAATTTAAAAGAACCTGAGGAGTCATTATAAAACAGGCTTGTAAAGTATATCCTTATATACAATACCGTTTCTATTGCAAAGTTAAGCACTGGAAACAGCATCTAAAAGTTGCTAGATAAACTCAAGCCAAATCAGCACTGAATCAAGTAGTCCCTACACCTAATTTTACTTGCAAATCAGTCACAAGTTAACATAAAAGGTTTTGAATATTTAAGTATACTTTCCCATGAAGTAGCTTACAGGATTTTGTTATCTCCAGTAAGAGATACTTAATTTCCATTCTGAAAGCCAGGTCTAAATTTTTAGGTCTTCTGCAGCACTGTACAGATTTCATATAGTATACACACAGACATCACCATGGATCTCAGGATTATTTCCTGAACCAGTAGACAGCAGAATTACCTTGGCAAAATTTGAAAGGCTTAATTTGAAATGTCATACAGGGAATTTCAATAGATTACATTGACTCTGTAACAATTTCTACAATGAACTGCTGGGACAAAACCGAAAACACTTACACCAGGAAGGCCAACAACTACAGCTGGCCATTTTGGAAAACAGACAGACAAATTTTTGAAAAAAACAAAACCCACCAACAAAAATACCCAGAAACCAACTACAAACAGGACATGTCTGCTTCAAAGTGTTGTGAAACAAATACAGCTCCACCATTTATAAGCTTAACAAGCTCAATTTGTTCTGCAACAAACACATCAATATACATGTTATGTTCATATATATCCATATGCATACACAACATGCAGTCAGCCATAAAATCTTCATAAAGGTATTCATCATTTGCACATAACCAATAATAAAGGGGGAAAAGTATTTGCTACTAATAGTCAAATGCTTCCTAATGAGGTTTGAAACTAGGTTTTTAAATGCTACTCAAGCAGCATGGTGTGCATCAAGCAAAATCCTTATAGGATGCAAAAAGCTCTTTCTGCTCTCATAAAAGTAAAAATAACTGAGTTTTAGCATTATAGCTATTTCTCTAATATAGAACAATGTAAACTTTTAATAAGGCTATCATTGTGTACTGGCAACAGTATCACATTGGTGGACCGATTTCTCACATTTATTTTCAACAGAAAAGATATCTTTTATTTTAACAAGATTAATGTAATTTTCATTATACTATCACCAATATTTTAGAAAAACATGGCTATATATGAAATAGATCACAGAATCATAGAAAAAATCTAGGTTGAAAAGGACCTCTGGAGATCATCTGGTCTAACTGTTCTTGAAAGTAGGGCTTTAAAATAGATTTTCCAAGGTCCTATCAGGTCAAACCTTGAATACTGGCAGCAAGGAAGACTTTAATACTTCTCTACATAACCTATTCCCAGAGTTTAATAGTTCTCAAAGTAAATATTATTTTTCCCTTAATATCCAGGCATCTAATTAAAAAACAACAAAAACCATGAACAAAATGAAAAAAAACAGTAAACAACATAAGCCTCCTGCAAAAAAAAGCATAATATTTGAAGTTAATGTCTGCAGAATATTTATTTCAAGTAACTACAGCTTTATAACAGAAGTAACTGGCCAAGTCCTATAACAACTTGGTAATATATCGGTGATCCCTTTTGGTGAGTAACCGGCACCATCCACTGTCCTAGAGAGTCACACAGGATGCCTCTGAATATGCACCTACTACTACTCTCACCTCTTAGGATTCCAAGCTGCCAGTTCTCCAAGCGTGAGCCCTTCCCCTGTTCTCCCAGATCCCAAGCCTTTGTGAGTCCCACACATTCCTCCATACTGCCAGTCTTGCCCAGCTGTCCGACAGAGGATGTAGAAAGCACCACGTAGGTAGTGACTGAACATCAGTCAGGCTCACTCTCTGCCATGTGGGCAGAGCAATACAAACATCTGCAGAGCCTCACACAGAAGCCCCAGCCCTAGGGCAGGCAGTAACCTCTTTATATAGTTCGCAGCTTGATGTCTTTAACACATTATACCTATAAAACATGTTGAAACTAACCAACAGAACTGGACATTACTGGTGCGGGGATGGACAACCACCACGCTTTTTAAACAGCAAAACTCAGGAGCTGAGTGTTTATTTGACCCAATGTTGCTTGAGGTCAGCTGACAGCACATCAAAGTTAAAAGTATGAAGACACAGAAACTTGCACCTCATTTACTTGTCACACATCAACTGCCAAAAGGGATCTCAACAGATGGAAAAGAAGGACATTAATAAAGCCAGGCTCCTCATGCTGTCTGACCTTATCTGCTGGCAAGAGGCACATTTGCTGATTGCCTTGAAGTTGCCATCTAATCAATCCAGTAAAACGGGCTTTTTTTATTACCCATGTTAAAAGTTCAACTTTCCCTTATAACATGCAGATGGTTGTAAAGCCAGTTTTTCTCCACACTGCCAGAAAAGCAAAGCAACCGTGCTTTAAGGAGTGCTGTGAGCCATCTCTAACAAAGAGAGGCCATTTCACAGCTCTGGGTGCCAGCACGTGGCAGCCGAGGATCACTGATACGCGCAGGACTCCTGCAGTGCTGTGACCATCCACGCAACCGAGGTGACACCTACAGGAACACTTTCTTCGGAGTTTCTGCAACATTAGGCCTACAATCTACTTTTGTAAAAAAAAGTTATAAGGATAAGCATAGTATTTTAGGATTAGAAGTAATTTTACCTAATTAAATAAACTACGCCTTCTAGTCCCTAAAGGGGGACTAGAAGAAAGCTGGAGAAGGAATCTTTTGCACGAGCATAGTGATAGGACAAAGGGGAATGGCTTTCAACTAGGAGAGAGTACATTCAGATCAGATATCAGGACAAAATTCTTTCCTGTGGGGGTGGTGAGGCAGTGGACGCCTCATCCATGAAAGTGTTCAAGGCCAGGTCTGATGGGGATTTGAGCAACCTGGTCTAGTGGAAGGTGTCCCTGCACACCACACAGAGGTTGGGACTTGATGATCTTGAAGGTCCCTTGCAACCCAAACCATTCAATGATCCTGTGATGATAAGCAGTGGAGGAGACGAAACCATGTTTGGTTTACATTAATGTGTTTACATTAATGTGTTCTTTTTATAAACCTCTGGGGGACAGAAGGCAGAGGCGCGAACATGGGACAGAAAAAAAAAAAATCTACTTTTGCCTTTGGCAAATGAGGTGATAACAAAGTTGCAGTGCTCGACACTTGGGAGACTAAGCAACATTCAGATTTATTTCCTTCATGCCCAGTTAACACAGCTTGTAATTGTCTTTGGCTGCTTGCTTTGACACCTAAAAGGGAAATTTGAAGCCAGTTGTTTTATACTGGGAAAGATTTACTTCCTGGGTAATCAGTAAAAAAAAAAAAAAAAGCAAAACCAAACAATGATGACCGTAGTAGAGAACACGACACTGCTCCCAGTCTGTCCAACACAGCACGCACTGGTTAACAAGTAACACAAGTTGTAACTGATAATAGTAACAAAATCGCTTGCTCCTGAGAGTACTCAGCGACAGAGCTAACTTTAGTCAACAGATTCTACAGGTTCACTTTTAAGACCACATTAATTAATCTTTGCAAATTCTAATGTAAAAGGATATGATCCTTCAAAACTTTTTAATAAAGGGTCAGAATCCTCCTTCGTAAGCTAAAGAAAATGGGTACCACATCACAAGAAAGATTCTATATAAAACAATCACAACTCCTCTGGAATCCTTTTGCTCCACGAAGATGGAGGGGTTTTTTTGAAGAAACATTATTTATATTGTGTTTTCAGAATCAAGAAGTCAACACAAATAACAAGAAGTTATTCTAGTGATGAATTATCTTTATCAAAATCATAGAATCACTTAGGCTGGAAAAGATCTCCAGGATCATCAAGTCCAGCCATTAGCCTAGCACTGACACCACTAACCCATGCCCCTAAGTGCCACATCTACATCTTTTAAATACCCCCAGGGATGGTGACTCTATCACTTCCCTGGACAGCCTGTTCCAAAGCTTGCTAATTCACCTGGTGAAGAAAATCTTCCTAATTCTGAACATGCCCAACTTCATATTCCACTGCATCATTGTTAGATTACCACAAGACCTTTGATGGCTCACAAGTCAGATAAATTTGTTTAGAAACCAAGAACAATTAGACGAATGACACTCACAGTAAAATCAAATGTACTGATATCTCAGGATCTAAAGCCGATATATGTTAACACGTAATAAACAGTGTTTACCAGTTTACCACAGATTTTACACGTCTGTGTAACAGGGTTCTTCCGCTCATAGTGACAAGGAGAAATAACTGTGATGTTGTAAACCCATGCAATCTGCTACAACAAAAGTGTGATCTTCCTGACTCATTCCAGGGAGATACTACCTGATACATGCAGTGCACTGGCTAGAAACAGAGCGCTCTGTAACTGAATAGTGACAGAACACTTGCATGATCCATCAGTTATTTGGTACCTTTGGTCAAAGGCACCACATATCAGGACATGAATGAATGGAAAGATTAAATATTTATCTGAAAAATAATAAAGCGCTATCTGTTCAAAAGAGACATAAGACAAAAAAACCACAAAACCCACAAAACACACAACCCACAACTCTTTCCAATATTAAACACTGAATCACTTCCTAGTTACCAAGAATCACTGTGCTCTCCTTAATCCTGGAGCCTTCTCAGCTACCAAGTGCCAAATCACCAGCTGCGTTTAGATAGGTATCTTTTTCTCCAGGTGTGCATTTGCAATATGAATAGGAAGCACACTAACCAAAGCTGGAGAATAAACTTAAAAACCATGGAATTTAATGCACAGAAAGCTACAATTAGGACAGCTGCTTTACTACAAGAGTATTCCAGGGAGTTCTAAAATATGTCAGGGATTTTTATTTTCTTGTCATATCAGTAGTGCTCCCTGAATGGTGTGGTCCCACAGAAATTTTCCCCACTTATTAAACTTTCTGGCAACTACTTCAAAGAAAAACCGTGTTGCTAAAGTCAAACAAATCTGAAAGAAAGAAGAATAGAAAACCTCCCCATCGTGGCTGCAAATATAAAACCCTACACCTACATGCAGTCTTATTAAAAGCTGTTAATTTAATATACACAAAGTACAGTATCACAAGTATTTTCACAAATTAGGAGTTGCTTAATATTTGCAGATCTGAATTTTCTCTCAACCTCAAATTGCCTACACTTTTGGAGTAAAGCAGAAAGTATTGATTCCCCCCCACCCAAATTGTTCCCCACAATTATAAGTTATAAAAAAATATTTGTAATTTTATCACTGGCTTGCAACATTCTATGAAACAGCCATCAAATGCTGCATACCTCGACAAGCAGCCTATGCTGTCTTGTTCTACTATTCCATTTTTCAAATTGTTTTATTAAATACACAGAAAAATGAAGCTTTTTTAACTAAGCAGTCAAACTCATGCATGGCTAAATTCTTAGCAACCTTTTCAGGCACCATGCAAAATAAACTACATTTACAGAATCTTGCTGTGACGATAGAAATGTTTATGACCATTAAAACAATAAGGTCTTTCTGTAAAAATACTCCCAAAAGACATGATCTCTTTTCAAACTAATTATTAAAAGAATAATGAACAAGATGATTTTTAGAGTAGCTTATGCTCTACCCAAAGCCAAGCTCACCAATGAGTTTCCATCAAGTGAAAATTGTGACATCTTTTTTGGGCATCTGAGAATGTCACAGATGAAAGTGGCAATGGGCAGAACAGATACTAAAATTGCAACCAGGTTACACTATTATTAATACAAGGATTGTTCTGATAAATAACTGTACTGATTCACAAATGGAGAGAATCAAGACTTAAAATTGAGTTAAGCATAGGAAAGGGTGGAAACCTTAATCAAACAGCAGTAGTCCAGGCAACGCTATGTGAAAGAGGAAACTATCAGAATTCAATAATTTTATCCCCTTAAAGTCTTTTGATAATTAATACAATCCACTCACGCACTGAACCCAAAAATAAGAAGCCAGGGACATGACAAAAGCTTGAACTATACCATAACTATGAACTTAATGCACTCAGTAGGTCAAGATGTTAAGCAATTTTTTTTAAAGAAGTTTCCAAAGTACTTTAATAAATCTGATATACAGATATATACATATGGCTAGAAAAGCATGTGCAAAAACTAGAAATTATCTCATCCTACAACAACCTCTGAAACCCAATAAGGACAGCTTGTGCTCACTAGGTTGTTCAAAGATGCCTTTCTTTCCTCCAGTAAACATGGGCTCACATGTTGTGAAAGAACTATGTGAAGATAAGGCAAGCTGTACTTCAGCATGTGCTAGCTGATCTTCAACTTGACCAAAGTACAGTCTGCTTTATCTATAGGCTCTTAATGTGTTAGTTAGAATACCAGCAACAGTCAAGAAGATACCTTCTTCCAGACAAAGCACTAGCATTGAAACAACCATGGCAAAAAAATACTTGCATGTCCTTAACTTCAGGTACAGGTCCACATTTGCCTCAATCAAAAGCTGTGCCTCTATCTATACCATTACAGTTCCAGAAGCACAATTCTTCCCCACCTACGTAGGAATATGGAAAAAACCCCGAAAATCACAAATAATTATGAAAAGCATTTAGACTGACACAGATGTAGACAGAATACTACTGCACACACATCCAACATCTGGGATAAAAACCTTAAGTTTAAAAAAAAACCCGCACCAAAATTGAGTGAAACAGCAGAGATCAGACCTCTGCATACTCAGGCCAATCCCTGGGGAACACACCATGTTGAACAAGAGGATCCATAGTCACAGAACTGTAGGCAAACAACACTACCGTGCAAAATCCCACATGTATACCAGTCACAGCCCAGGCTCCCAGCTTTGATTCATAAAATGCGTCATTCCACAGAGCGTAACTGTATCACATAACTTGCTAGGGAAATAGCCATGGTTACTCATCATAGTTTGGTGTTATGAACCACTGGCTTTCCATAACACTGCACACACCAGATTAAAATCTCTCCGGGGGTGGAAGGAGAGTATAGCAGGAAATCAATGAACAAGATGTCAAATCGTAACTACTTTCATACTTTAAAGCGCAAATAAAACAGCATTTGACTCAGTAGTGAAATACTTTGCTGTTGATTTCAGCTGCTTACAGCTGCTCCTTCTCTAGAACTATTTTTTAAAGTCTTGCTCAGGTTAAAGAAGGAAAAAAGTCTGGTTCAGAGTAAGTAATAAGTTACTCGAAAAGAAAAGGGGCTTTTTGCTTCTCGCTATACAAAATCTTAAAAGGTAGCTTTACTTTGTGCACATGCATGTTTAATTCGACCTTTAAACCATATTGTTGAGGCACAAGCCTTGGTTAGTACCACTGGCACCTGTCAGAATTACCAAAATTAGAGCTACCACCAAAACTCTGCAACTGCATTTGTCAGCTACGAAGGCTGAAGCATTTTATGGTTTCACACCAATTTTACTATTATTTCTCTTTCAGAAAATATAAAAGTGAAGCATATTTTTTACTTTCCATCTTAACATTTCAGAAATTAAATATTTTAGCTTGTTTGAAAGGTTATGTGAACTGAAAGGAAGAGTACACAATTAGTTTTATATTACATTGCAATAGAAGATTAAAGAGTTGGAATCACTTTCTGTACACCCAATTTTCTTCTTGCAGAGAACTTAAAAATACACTGATTTTATTTTCACTTTGAATAATGAAAAACTTCTTGAACTCCCTGTAAAACTTTACCTCTCACTAAGATAATACACATGTACAGGTTTGAATTGAGGACTGGTTTTTGCTTCATTCTTTATTAATTTCTATGAGCAACATCACTTAGTGGGAAAGTTCTAAAAACGAAACCAGTGACTGACCCAAGAACCCTGTGACTGGTAAGTTACTACCTTAATACTACACAGTATTGACTGAGAATAATTACCAAACCAATTTCAGAGTGTACCAGCCACCAGCTTGAATTAGTAAGATAAAAGCTGGTTGTTGACAAAGATGACAGAGTAGGTGGCTGTGACAAGGGTTACTACATTGCCTCTTGAAACATGCTCACCGAATTGGCCAATACAAGCAAGCATGAAACATACTACCTTGGCTGTATTTCAACTCTGTGATGCAAGGAAGAGAACCCATTTCATTTTTGGCAAAACACCACCTTTCAGAAAGCCTAATACTCCTTCTGCTAAAAAGGGAATTGAGACCACTTATCTTGAAGAATTCCTCTCAACTCCAAATCCTGAAAAACAGTTTCCTCCAGTGTTTTTAGTGAAAAATGCTCACTCTCTCCCCCTAACATATGTTGCTGTGCTTGTATCAAACCTAAACTTGCCAAGAGAGGGAACTGATGGAATTACAGTTTCATCAGTTCCAATATGACAGATTAACATATGGTCATAGCATGCACAAGCTTCACTGATTCTGGGATTTCTGTTTTATCTGTAAAACTGCATTACTTGTCTAATGTTCTGTAATCTTCATATTAAGGAGACATTTGCAGGAGTTTAACAGAGGGAACCTAGTCAGAGAGATACATCAGACCAGACCACTCCTAATGATTTTCATTTCAAACAGAGGCCATTAGGATAATGTGCTGGTTCAGACTTAGGGACCTAGAGCCTGTCGAGATCCACCTTATGCAGTGATATGCTCTCCTGTTAAATCAATGGTGACAGTTCTTGGACAGAAGAACTGCATTTCTTAAAAGGAGAAGTATTGTTATAGAATGGAGACACATGCTGAGATGGGATAGTAAGACAATGTGAGACAAGAAGGGCCTCGAACCACGGAAGAGTGACAGACAAAGCCAGAGGAACATTAAGACCAGTGAAGAGGCAGATAAAATTCTGCTTGTATCTTTTTCAACTTTTTTCTGAAACTGATTAAAAAATACCTCGCATCTTCCTGAGGAGTACCAGATGGATAATCTGTATTCCAAATGTATGCCCAGAACCCATATTTTGCTTGGACATCTCTAACTTGCAAGCCAAGAGCGTGTGAGACTCACCAGGTGAACAACAGTACAGAAGTGCACCAAGAACCTACAAAGTTTTCAAGTCTCTCTTGATTCCTCCTGGCCCAGAAGATGGGAACCCTTTGTTACCATTACTCATGTGCAATGTTTGGAAACCTAAATCAAATTCTAGCAGACAGGCATGACCAGGCTTCAGCATCGCAGTGATTTCAGCACAACCCAAGCAACCAAATTATGTATGGAAGTATCAGTGTTTTCTGCAGAGAGAAGGCTCTTCAAGATTGTCAATGCAGTTTGACAATAGGAAGAAAAATTAAGACCAAAAAAAAAGCTTTAAAAAGTAAGCTACTAGACAATGTTTTCTATAGTATCTGATTTTGTAGCATTTCATGAATGCAGGGATATGAAAAGAAGAAAGAGAAGGAACACAAAGTCCAAATACTGGACACATGACTAGGTTTCATATTACAGTGCTAATAATAGAAATTAGAAATACTCAGTGACATTCAGTACATGCTGATTGAAGGCAATGGTATCAGAGTACGAGGAGATTAGAGTAAATTTTCTCAAGGTATGTCGCGATGAAACTTGCAGCACATCTGTTACTCCACTCCAACTGTTTGTGTGCCTGCTCTCTTCCCTTAGTAAACACCTCGACAGAAGAATAACTTACTTCCCATTAATTCCCACTTGTCATGGGGAAAAACCACAAATGCCTTCTGACTTTTAGGCTTCGATAACAAGATAACACTACAGTTCACGAAAAGCATCCAACTCCAAGACAAAACTGCGGCCAGAGCATTTCTAGTTGATACTGACACTTCCCTAGCCTGGATTAAGTTGCCTAAATTCTGCCTCTCCCGCAAGCTTAAGAGATACCTCCAATTCAGAGTTACTTGATTGATTCCTATTCAAGTGAATCATCCCATGCTTCAGCCCAAAGTATACAATGCTTCCATCAGGGGCTATGCCAGAGCTATGGGTTCTCACCACAAGACAGACACCTGCAAATTGGATGCACCAGTGCTCATCAAAGTTGTGCCAAATCCCCCTTGCCGACTAACATCATGCACTCAACACCACAGAACAAAATGTGCACTGCACTGCTACACATGGGTAGCCAGAAGAGAAACCAATGCTACAAACTAACACCAACTAACACAAGCAGGAAGCAAAATAAATACTTTTTGCTTAGTATACTCAAAGCTGTAGTTTGGGGAAAAGAACTGAAAAATGTGGCTCTCTAGCTTTTGAACTTCTGTGCAAACTTTTCAGTAGATGAGTACACAGTGTTGCCTCTTACAGTAATCAGTTCTCAAGTTCACAATTAAGAAGCTTAAGGAATGTGTTTCTCATTCAAAAAACAAAACAAAAAACCAACAACCAAAACCAAACCCACACAAAGTTTCTATAAAACGTACAATGAACATTTACCACATTTAAAACAATGAGATTGGTAACTGTGGTCCTTATCACTACTAAACTGCATTTTACTTTTAACCGGTTGATTTTTAATGAACAAATACCCCTATGCATAGATGCCAGCATGGCAAATATTATTTGTGAACAAAGTGACAAAATAGAAGAACTGCTCGCTGTACTGGCTTTTAGTCCACCTTGGAGAATTTAACATTAATGACTTCTGCACACAAGACTTTTGGTGTGCCTCTGTAAGGTTACTCTTTCAGTGTCTACGTAAAGCTATCACTTACTCATCAGTATAGAAAATGGGTCACAGCTCAGAAAAGTATGGACAGCTGTCTCTGCTGTAATATGGACTATGAAAAAACAGTCCACCCAAGATCTCTAGAAATCAGCTGATATTTTAGACTCCTGGATTGGATGAAAACAGGATTTATCATGTGATAAGTCATGAACATATGCAAGAAGATGATGATATTACCACTAGCTTTTTTGTTACTACTTTTTTGTTGCTCCTGTCTACTGCTCTAAGCATATTACACCAATAATACAAAATGATTACTTGAGAAGCAGTTATGGAACTTTGCAATTTAATAGCATATCACATAACTATAGTTTTATCAGCATCTTACTTTGTACCAAAAGTATTTTGGAAGAATGGAGGTAGAGAGTTAAGTATTGTACAGTACAATATATTCCTGTGATATTACCCAAATTTATGTCCTGAAATAATGAACTGTTCCAGTCTTAGAATATGCAAAAAGTTGAAAATGGAAACATTAGAAATGCTTATTAAGTCAGAGAGAGAGATGACAAGTGTCAAGAGTTCTTCCAGGAATCCACTGCCAGCAATATTACAGTGTTTAATGAAACAAAATTAATCTTATCATCACAAGTTGGTTCTTCAAATGAGCTGTTCTGTTAAGTGTACTTAGAACTATGCAGAACATTACGTTTTTCTTACGAACTAGAAAACAGAAATGTATTAGGTATTTGTCACCAGCCTGTCAAGACACTTTTGCCACAGGACAATGCCAGAGAATGTCACCATCATGGAAATTTAGCATTTGTATTGCATTAGCGAGCAAGCCTTTCTAGATATGGTAACTGAGCAGACCCTTCTTCCCCACAGTTCTGTTTGGTAACTGTTTCCCTTATCATCAAACACTCTCAGGTAATAGGGACCATTTGCTTCTTGTGCAACTAGCTTCAGAAAAACTTTTTTTTAAAAAAAGTGAAAGTGCAACTGTCCTCCAAAGCTAAGAAAGTATATTACACATCTACATTCACCTTTTATAAATAATCTTTCAGTGCAATACTGTGCAAAATTAATTCTTCAGTAATAGACGTATTTCTACTATAAAGACAGTTTGGGATTAACAGAGTAGCAGTACCAATATTTAATAGCATAAAAGCACTAACTTGTTCTGCTTTCTGTTACACAGGTATTAGAGCAGTAGCAATTTGTGTGACAGGCTGCAGAGAGCCACAAGGGAAGCAACCATCCTAGCAAGGAAAATAAAAAAATCCCAACTGTATCTTTGAAAGGGTGGAAAGCAAGGAGCAACAGAAGGAGAGACTGACTAATTACTTCGGGTAAGTTCAGTCAAGAGAGGAAACGAGAAATGCCGCAAGATGAATGAGAATTATATATTAAAAGAAGTATCCTCTTTTACTGCTGTTGCATCTGTTCCATAACACCAATGAGGCAAATAGCTGTCACACTTTACATACATGGATATATCATATATATCTTAGATAAATTACAGATACATCATATATTGGAGATTTTTTTATCTCCATAGAGCAAGTCAGCACCCAAAATGCTGAAAAGAAAACTCTGTGGAGCCCAGGCAGCCTCTGTGGTGGGGCAGCTGCTGCTAACTAGCCTGTGGTACTGTATCTCCGGGCTTTGGGGTTCCGATCCCTCGGCAGACCCCGTCCATCCCTCCGGGCAGGGGCACGGGCAGGGCCGCTCTACGCCCGCAGCTCGTCTCCTAAACACGCCCGAGGTACTCGGGGCTCGAGAAAACTCTCGGGTCAGGTGCTCTGCCAACGATTTGGGGGGAAAAAAACGGGATTAGAGAAGGAGCCAAACTCGCCCTATAGTTACAGGCAGCAAAGGCGAGCGCAGGGGAGTAGGGGACGGGACGGGACCTTCCCCGCGCCCTGCCCCGGTGCCCTGCGCTAAACACACAAGGCGCGGAGCGGAACAGAAAACGGAGGGGCAACGCGGAGCGGAGCAGCGCCGCCCCCCGAGGGCACGGCACGGCTCGACGGGCTGACACCCAGCCCGGCACCGCCGCGCACCTTCCCGCTCGCTTCCCCCCGCGCCAGCCGCCGGGAGCAGCGCTCGCCCCCGCTCTCCCGCGGGGCCGGCGGACAGCCAGGCACCAGCGCGGGGCCGGCCAGCAGCCCGGGCACTCCGCCGCCCCGCCGAGGAGGAGGAGGAGGGAGATGCGGGGGCGGCCCCGACGGCACCACCGCCCCCGCCTCCCGGAGGCGCCCCGGCGGCGCCAACTTTCCCCGCGCCCCGCGCCGCTCCCGCCGCCTCGCCCGGTACCTGCCGCGCCGCCCCGC